>NC_133203.1:28725510-28743010 GCF_958299795.1 Porites lutea | reverse complement strand
AGAGTTAATCTCTTTAACAGCAAAATGATGGCTGTGCATCAAGAAAACCTAGTTGAAAATGGACTGGCGACTATTTTTGCAAATAGCCAGCTCTTGGAAAAGTGGAAAGTAATGTTTTCTGCCACTGACTGTTTAGGTCCTGCAGCTGATGTAGATAACCTGGTGGTTAAACTATTTAAGGACGTTGTTACTCGTTATGTGAAGATGGGAATTGGAGAGTTCATGCGTGACTTTCGTAGAGACTTTCAACTTCACAAGACTGAAGCACACCACAAGAAGGTGGCTGAAAGGAAGAAGAAAGATTTAGTTCCAAGAAAGGTGACAATAGCATCCATCAAGGAAGACTCTTCAGCCAACAAGCAGAGTTCCCATCAACGTCTGCAAGCAATGCTGGTGCAGCAAGAAAAAATTTTCCAAAGCACAGTTTACACAAAGAGTGAGGTGGAAATGATATGCAAGGCATATGGTGTTTCTTTTAGGCAGTCTGACACTAAGGCAAAACTGTCAGAAAAACTTGTGGAAAAAATTCAAGCGTCTGAACATATACTACATCCAGATACCTTGGATGACTCAGCACAGGGACATCAACCAGGACCCTCTGCAAGAGCTGCAACTGCCAGGAACCCAACCAACAAGGGTATCCTTCAACAACCTTACAAGGTGTATGAAACTGTTTATTACTGTTACCAGTAAACGTCTTAAAATAATCTTGTTTAACCCATTCGCTCCTAGAGATTTTGCCGAAAAACGCGTTTTGAAGCTAGTCGAGTGGTTTTCTGGTCACTGTCGTGCTATAAAGAGCTAAAACTTACCACAAACTGGTTTACAGGTCGAACACTTCGCGGTCTTCCGATCCAGATGCAAAATATCAGCTTGCGAAGTTCGGGCATGCGCAGAAAGCAAAATTTCGACATAGTTTTTGGGTTTAAAAGTGACACAGCAGTCTTGACTTTTACTTTTCGCTTTCTCTCCTCCCTTCTTTTTTTGCTTTTCTTGCCTCATTTTTTTTTTCTCTTGCTGGGCATTTAGTAGGCTTGATTTTGGTGGGAAGAGTTTTTAGGAAAGCTTTTAGGATCTTAGGATTAGGCGAAAGGAAAGGTAGGTGGGTAATGGGACAAGATTTTCATGGAGATTTTCAGGTCAATGTCACGTGGTTTTTTGCTTGTTTCTCCGGTGTCCTTGACTGAATTGTGCTCATTCTGGTATGGTTTGAAAGATCTCTTCACTCTGCACAAGTTAGTGAAGAAAGTTGTCCTTGACCGTTAAAACTGACGACGTCACAATGGGTAGAAAGGACCTGGATCCGCACGGGCGGTTACGGGCGGTTCAGGGGCGAATGGGTTAAGAAGCTTGTATAGTCAAAGTACACGGAATAATAATTGTCCTGGTTGTTACTGAATTGAATCGCTCTCTGATTTTTTGTCATACACAGGTGAACAGAGAAAACAGTGGCCGACAGTAGTTTTGTGGTAAAGTCATCGAAGCTTTTTTCCTATAGTTTTCTTTTCTGGCACAGTTCTATAAAATCCCAAAGTGGCTCTTTTCAGACTGTTAGATTATCCCTCTAATTTTCTTTTTTCTTTTTATTTTTTAAAAAAAGTGTTTTGAATTGAAAATTACCATTGGCTAACAGTGGCTTTGTTTTAAATCAACTACAAGTAAATAATATTACTGTTGTTGATGTTGTGTTGAAGGGACAAGTTGACAACAGATTAGTAGTTGGTAACTTATGACCACATTCCATACATCCCTTCAATTGAGTATTTGCAAACCTCTTGACTGATTATTGTGTTTTTTATTGAACAATGTACAAGGAATACATTTAAATTACAGCAGTGAATATTGTTTTAAGTGGTTGCAACAGCTTCACAAAATGGCACTTCTCCATCATAAGTGAACATTCCTGCCCTAAATGCTTACTCCTTTGCTTGTAATAATGCTTTTGAAATTATTTTTGTATTAATGTTTCCTGATTGTATTATTTACACAAAATTACACATTTTTTACAGTTTCTGCCAGTAATGTAACCATCCTGCCTCCCTTGCCTGTGGCTACTGTGACAACCATCACAGTCCAAAGTGACTTCTGTACCATTGCAGGGTAAGTACAAAGCTGTGCATCTGTACGTTATGTATATATTGTTTTCAATTTTGTAGCTATTTCCATTTCCCAGAGACATGAAAGAAAATCTTCAATGGTTCAGCTACGTTTATTGTGGAACCCTTACTGCATTTATGTCTGATATATTCCTTTGCTATTCAATAAGAAAATAATTCTATTATCCAAATTGCACTCTTTCAAATGTCTTACAAACTGCTTTATATGAATTTCTCTCACAGGAACCAACAATCCTACCGGGGAAAGTGCGTCATATGCAACAAGTAGAAAGCAGTTTAAACCAACAAGAGAAGAAGACATTTTGCGAAATGACCAACTGGCAAATGAAGCCATATCCAAAGAATATGAACGCGCTGTTCAGTTAAACACAACTTTGAAAGCTATAATAACCTGGCATGAAGAACATCAATAGTGACCTAAACTTCAACTTTTTTTGAAGCAACTTAACTTAATGAAAATCTTGAATGAACAAAGGAAAACTAACATGCAGGTTAGCTAAGTAGTGCTCTATGTTACTCTATGAAAGAGTTCAACGCTCTCGTAATTAGGATTTATACTTAGTTTGTAAACGTGGCGAATGAGACACTTGTACCCCCTCATAAAATTTCTCCATTATATGTAATGCGCTGACTTAATTAACTTTAACCCTTTCACTCCCAGGGGTGGCCACATTCAAAAATTGACAAAAATTCCCAAATTTCATTCAGTAAAATGCTGGAAGACAAGGGCACAAGACAGATAGTGAAATGTGAAAATTAATATTAAAAAAGACAATCCATTTGAATGGTAACACAGTATGATTTCATCCACAGAATCAAAAACTGTGAACACCTGATAATAACAAATCGCTTACTCTGAGAGTGAAACTTCATTTAAAATTTATTTTATTTTAAAGAATGTTAGGTTCTCGACTGAGCCAGTGTTACTGCACTTGGTTGTAGTTGTCTGGCCAAGCAGGATACTACTCATAGTTGGGCCATACTGGGCATACGTTGGGTTTGAAGTTTGCCCATTGTGGCCCCTTTCTTGGCAAAAAATGTTTTCAACCAAATTGCTGTTTGTGTGCAATGGTGATATAGCAGACCCAGGGAAATCGTGAAAAGGCCATTTTGCACACTTCTTGGAAACCAATTATCACTGACGAAATATCAAATCTAAGCTTGTAGGATAAAAGGCATTTTGCTCTCTCAGCCTTACTCAGTTCTTAGTGATCTTCTGCATCATGTTCCCACTTTTGCAGGTAGGTTAACACCTGTTCATTCAACTGATTCAGATAAATTAAAGGCGGCTGGTAAGCTAGATGTCCCGTCATTATCAAGCGTGATCTTGACACATGGCATGGATTTGCAACAACTGTTCATAGTTACGACTCAGCTACATTGATTTACCTTTTGTTATTTCCTCATTTTCTAAGGACAATTTGTTTATCAGAAGACGTTTTCCAAAGATCATATTTTACTATTCAATTTCTGTCTTAAAGTATTCCTGGAGGCTTAAGTAATCTCCCATGGCTGTCATTTTTTCTCAGTTCAAAGATGATGGCAATAGGAATTTTTCATGCAAAATTAAAGGTTGAGATACCAAAAATTAAACGAGATATGAGTGAGAGACTGCATCCAAAACATGTTTATCTGGCAATCTAACTCCCTAAGGATAGACCTAGTGACAGCTTGTTGGTATAAAGTTGTGTTACCTGATATGCCTATTTCTGTTTGGCACACATAGCAATGGCAGTGGATCGTGCGGTTCAGGAGTTGAATGAAGAATTCAAACAGAGAGGGGTTAGTAAATTTCCTTAATACAGTTTCGTTAGTTTTGGAGATTTTGAGGATTTTTGCTTTGGTTAACGTAATATGTTTGCCAATTAGTTTCCAGACAAATCCTTTGGGTCTCATTCAAAGATTTACGAAGAAGGAGAATGAAAGTGATGAACAAGCCTGGAAGAGGTGTTTTCGCTGCAGTTTTGATATTTTATGGGTATGTTTCCTTTCTTGTCTCTATTATATCCCATGTAACTTCATGACAAAACCGTATAATTCTGCATTCAACCTTCCATTGCTTCTTGATACATGGTTGTGTGTGCTTTTTGGCGCTCTCACCTGGCATGTGACGTGTTTTGCTATGCAGCTTGGTATTCGTTTATTGTGCGATTATTTTTGTGCTATTTAGTGCACTGCAAGTGACCATGTACAAGGTATATCTTTTGGTGAACCCTTTGCAATCCTTTGACAATTTTTGATCCTTATACACACTTGTATGCGAAATGTTGCTGTGATCTTTGAGACAATTTGTTGCACAAGATGCACCACGTTTGAGCAAAGTGGTCATGAGGACATTTTTGTTTTTGGACAGCCCTATCAGAGTTTGACCTTTCTTCAGTTTGCGTTTTGTGGATCACCTTTAAATGTCAGTGCCAATACATTATCAAGGTTTTTTTGTCAAAATTATAAATCTCATAACCATCTGATCTATTTTTTTCAATAGTTTGGAAACAAAGTGGGGGAAGGTCAATTTCGAGGAAAGGCTGTGCCCACCTACGTTTATCCAGAGTGCATCAAGTCATCGATCAGCGCTATGATATCATAAGATTTGAGGCATTTGGGAAATCTCAAAACTTCTGCAGGAAGACTTGTAAAATATTTGAGAACCCCTAACCCACTCCCTATGTAACCCCATTTCCCAATCATTTTAGTATTTTCGCTTTCAGATGAAACATGTAAAATCCTTTTGCAAGTTGTTACTTTGCATACTGCATTTGCTGTCTTTGTTTAAATTCTCATGGCAACCACTTCTGTTTGGAAATTTTCAGGTATACAAGGTCACTACATGTGACCTTCATGGAGCAAAATGCCCAGGAAACAGATGATAAGACAACAGTAACAATTATTCAGATTTTTCGTAACTATAAGAGACATTATTACATTATAAATTTGTTTGGAAAATAATGGAAGAGATGAGAATCAATTTTTCAAACATGATTTAGACTCAATGTGATAAAAATGCAGTTGTTGAAAATAGTGTATGAAAATTCTATTTTATTTGGAATATATTTTCAAGCATTAAGTTGGTTTTTCTATTTTATTTAGAAAAATGTCAATTCTGATTATAGTCTTGTAATTACAATATCTACAATATCAAAACATTAGAGACAATACCTTCCTGATGAAGCTCTGATGCCCACGGTAATTTCTTTTTTGCAAAACTGGAAACTAAAAATGATCCCACTTCTTATTCAAAATGCCTGAAAAGGTTCTGCAAGCCAAAAAAATAAAAATAAAATAAAATACTTTGATCAAAAAGTTAAACACTAAAAGATTTTTAAAATACATTTAAAAAAGTGAACGACGTTTCGGCACTTCTTTGAAAAGATGGTCAGTTCTGAGGAAATGTAACAGCAAGTTTGACTCCTTAGTCTACAAGATGTTATACGTAAAGGACATCAAGCCTTCTCTTAACTCACAAGCCAACTCATTTCGCGTTAAACTATTTACGTGACAGTTTCGTACATTTTTTATTCTTTTCTTTTTCTCTTTTTGTTTTTTACCTTGGGAATTATACCCACTGGACCCGCAAATATTTTACGTATTGTTTCAATTTTATATATTCGCTTTACACCTTATACTTTTTCCCTTTTTAACTTGATAACAGTGTAATGTAGCGCTGAAACGTCATTCACTTTTTAAAAGGTTTTTTAAGAGTATTTTAAAAATCTTTTAGCGTTTAACGTTTTGATCAAATCATTTTCGAAATCTCTTCTGTTATGTAAAATAAAATGAAAACATAAAGCGGACATAAAATACCCAAGACTATAAAAAATTTTGTTGTTGCTAATCAAGCCAAAGAATTTACCATCAAAACCTCACAAATTAAAGAAATCTCTTTTCATGTACAAACAAGTGGCAAGCTGAAAACCTCAACCCAGCTTTTAGGATCACTCCATGTTTAAAGCACCCTAAAATGTTTTTGTGTGATATTTGCCTCAATTCACAGAGAGGAAGTGATTGTATACCAAACTACAGAGAAGGTTTTGAAACTGGCCAAGGCCACATACCTAGGTCAAAAGGATAGTAAAGACAAAGATGATATTAATGTATTATTATGCTACTTACACCAGTGTGTGGATAATAATTTATTTTAAGTCTAAGTTTTATAATATTATTGAACAATACTTAGTTCAAAAGATTTAAATTTAGACAGTTCATGGACAGAAAGTGCAAGTAATTGTCCTTTATATTTGTGTTGTTTGGTAGATATTTATTAAATAGAACAAATGAATGTCTTGAAAATTCCAAAATACATTGTGTGCTAGATAATATTGATACCCACCCCATGTAGCTAAGGGCTGGGGTTTTTGAAATTCTCTACAGGTATGTTCTCTATGAAGCCATTTTTTTTATCTTGTTGGGCACTGACTACTAATTTTAGTGTATTCAACGATCATATTTCTCATGCTATTTTTGGTGAACCAGGCATTTGTTGCGTTGTCCTGCAAGGATCAATACTAATTGCATGCTTGTCTCTAACTTTCAGGTCTTATTTAAAATGACTGAAAGTGGAAGTGAGGAGCTGATACAAAGGGAGGATCTAAACTTTGCCCTGAAATTTAAGGACTTTACTTTTGCGAAATTCAGACACATGTCCATTCTCTCAGGATGTGATTATGCTTCGTCTTTCAGAGGGATTGGACTACAACGTGCAATAACTGTTTCGGAGGCAGCTGACAATAAAGGCACACAATAGGCCATAACTAAGAGAAATCCTCCACAAGCCTTCCCTTGTTATCCCTGAAGGATATTATGAGATGTTCTAAAAGGCAGACGAAACCTTCCAGCATCAACCAGTGTTCAACCCTGATTCCAAAAGAGTGGTTCCAGTTAATGGAGATGTCACCAATGAGTTTTCTTTAACCAAGTTTCCGTATCCCTTATTATAACCCAAAGGGGTTTCTACCTTGAGATCTAATCAGTGTGTGCCCATTCTTACAGATTAACTTTTCCAAAAAAGATGATTGTAAATCACTTGATAAACGGCAGATTAATCTTGATAATCTTACTGATTAACTTTTCCAAAAAGAATCATTGCAAATCACTTGATAAACGGCAAAAATCAGGGAAAATCGAAGAGACTACGCGCACAAAAGTGAAAAAATCAGTCCGCCATCTACAATAGCGCGATTGGACAAAATTGGTCACACGGACCGTGTCCAACACCGCCTGATTAAGATGATTATAAAAACATGTCTGAAGAAACCAAAGAAGAAGAGGAGAACATGTCTGAAGGTGAATCAAGTGAAACTAGTGAAGATGGATACATTGAGCAGAGTTTTGAAGTGATGTTCATTTCTGACAAAGATACACCTAATTGCAATAAGGTTGTCATAGAAAAAAGCAAAAAGCAAAAAGCAAAAAGTTAAATAGGAATTAATTAGCATGTAATTATCAAAGCTTGCAACATTCACAACACACACGCTTATAGCTGAATATTAATCACATAATAGGAGAGAAATCATTTGCATCAGTTTCTTGGTGTCATTCTAATGCAATTCGAGGCTGATTCATCTAGCAAATTTCAAACGTGCTTGAATTACAAAGCACATCGGATAACTACCAAAGAAATAATGGCTCCATTTTTTTTTAATAAATATAGCCTGGGGTAAATTCCAGGAACTCAACGCGTGTTTTGGATTAGTGCTAAGTAGAAAAGCCAGTCTGCGTATGGTTTGCAGTGCACAACACCATCTGATCACAATTTTCAAGCAACAAATCAGGGACGTAGGCAGGACTTTTCATCGCGGAGAGGGTAAGGGGGTCCTCCGCCGGTTCCTCACCTGAGGAAACCGCAAACCAAGCTTCGTTTGTCAGGACATAATAGATTGGCGACTGAAAGTGCGACAACTGAGACATAACATTGCTGCCATCAATTTACCTTTTTCTTTTTCGAATTGTGCAACTTCTGTTGATGGAGAATGTTGGCTCTAAAATGACAATGGCGCCTGTCTATCTTACAGCGCAGAATTACAGAATTATCGCTTGTTATTGTGAATGAATTCTTAAATAATTGTTAAATACTGAATTAAATAGAGGATATTACACGGTGGTGCAACGATATGAATTTTATTTTCGAGTGGCAAAACAATATTTTATGAACGAGCGCAGCGAGTGAGTAAAATATTGCTTTTGCCATGAGAAAATAAAATTCATATCTTCAAGCTGCCGTGTAATGTTCTTTTTATTATATAGACAAAAAGACATTGATAAAATAATAGAGGGAAATGACCAAAAGTACGTCATCGATAAACTCATGTGTGAGATTATGGAAAATAAACCACTCGGGTCCCGGATGTAGTTTTTATGAATTTTACGAGTGGTATATTTTCCAGTAAAACACTTGTGTCTGTATAGTAAAATACGCAAATGTAAATCACATGGCTAATTTATTCCTATTTGGCTCTTTGCTTTTTTCTGTGACAACGTTATTGCAATTAGGTGCTTCAGTCAAGTAATACGTAAACATCATTTAAAATTTGCTACGCCATCAAGTTCCTCCCACAAGATCAGAAGTCTTAAAAGGGGGGAATAAAAGTTACTTTACATCTAGTACAGGGAGGGGAGCGTAACTTCTCGTAAAGGCCTACTTTGCTAATTTCAGAACCCCCTTCATATAATCATTGCACATTTGCTACAGGAAAAATGAAATTTGACCACAAATAAAAATTAACTGCAATTTCAAGTTCACTTACAGCAATTTCAAGTTATTCTCAGCAATTTCAAGTTATTCTCAGCAATTTCAGTTTTACTCACGGCAATTTCAATTTTTTTCACAGCAACTTCAATTTCCCAAGCAATGAGCCCAAAGTACGGCGGACCAGTGGATACTCCTTTGGACAAGAAAGCCATTCTAAAGATCATTAAGAAACTAACAGCGCTCAGATAAGAAGTGACCATGACATGGCTCTAGCTTTGCACAATAGCATTAACAATGAACATGATGATGAGGAGGATGTGTGCCATTGTACCTACCAAACATGATGCTGTGTCTGACCTTGCATCATTTGTGAAAGTCTTGAAAAAGAAAGTTATTAAAGATTGCCACCTCTATTTGACAATGGGAAGAGGGATAAGTGTAAATCGTTTGGTTCAGATTATCGATTGCTCAATGAAAACCACCATCGCTCTTATCTAAACAGGGTTTTTATACTAAAACCACAATCCCTGTGGTCGAAAGAAAGATTGGTCATGAGCTCTGAAGATCTAAAGTACTGGGAAGAACAAGTGTCGATTGGGGATTCAGAGTGTCAAATGCAACAATTGAAATTATCGATTTTGGCGGTGACAATCAAAGAGAACTGGAAACAAGTGGGGATAAATCATGTTCCTTACATCAAGTAGAAGGTACCTTCGTGCCCGAGATTTCGTGCCAATTTTCTGAAAACGATGGCATCCAGGGGGAACTCGTCTGAAAAGAGGAAAAAAAATACTGGAAGAACTTCAACAGAAAGCATGTGAACTCTCTACAATCCTTGGCAGTGAAGTTACCACGAAAACAAGCTCTAATCCACTCAATCAAGCTGGTTCCTCTGAAGTTCTAGCTCTTCCAGCCGCTCCTACATGCCAAGCTTTCAAAGGCAATTTACCACTTCTGAACCCCACCCAAGGAAAAGGACCTTTCATGACAGATGTGATATTGCTAACTGGTCCAGATATTAACAGCGTCCCAAGGCAGGGGAAGAGAGTGTGGCCGGCAGAGTTCTGCCTGCTTAAGTACCACATGCAGACCTTTGTATCAAATGCAAAGAATGCAAGTTCAACAGAAATTTGTTTATCAACTCTCCTTGGTAACTCAGCTTACACGAAACACATGCCAGCCATTGTACAGATTGCAGAGGTAGCCCTTTCAATGCCTCTAAGTAATGCATGGCCAGGCGGGGTGCAAGTACTGTGAAAAGAATAAAGACACGACTTTGGGACTCTCTGGAAAACAGAATGCTCAATTTATTGATGCATATCAGCATCAATGGTCCTGACTTCCACACTCCTGATGCAAACCATGTCATTACAATGGCTGTGAAAAAGTGGCAAACCACAAAAGAAAGAAGGTCACATGGAGTATACAGAAAGCAATTCCAAAAACCTGTGATGTGGGTTGCCACGCAGACATTCAAAACTGTCAAATTCTGCAACCAGAAGTTGGAACATCCATGCTAACCTGCACTGCAGGTGTATTTTGGGTGGGCGTAAGCTTGTTAATCAGATCGCTACGATGAAGCCGCCATCTTTGATTTTATGACAGAGGAAGATTGGGGAGAGTAAAAATGGTAACCCTTAGTATAGGTGTGAGGGGCGAAAAAAGGAGAGGGGGGAGGGGAGGGGAGAAAAAAAAGTACGCCTACCCAATATCATTGTTCTTTTGGGAAACTCCATACGCTGGCAAATGGAGCTCCTGATTGGTTCGGCTTCGGGGAGTAGATTGATGCCTGTCAATGAACTGTAAGTCTATATTATTTATTGTTTTTGTTTGCACGCGACTACGGGAAACAATTATTCTGAATTCAGAAAATGGCGGACTGAAATTCAAATTTTAACTCTGCTCTCGCAGAAAGTCTTTTGGAATTGGAGCAGCTTGGAATGTCGCATGTATTACCCATTGAACAAGTCAGAGTGATTTCTACACTGAAATTAGGAGAGGATTTGCTCGCAGTGCCGCCTACTGGAATTTGGAAAAAGCCTGATTTTTCAGCTCCTCGTTTGAGTGGTTGAATGTTTAACTGGAAAGGCCTCGTGTGTTTTGGTCGTTTGTCCTCTAAAAGTATAATTCAGGACCAGTTGGCAGAAGCCACTTCGCTAGGTTTGAAAGCAGTCGCTCTTGGAAACTGCCACTTGGATGACATCTCAAGCGGAAAATACCAGATCATTTACGGTTTTCTCGTCAAAGCCCTTCCTTTCTTGACTAAAGAGGACCGATTCACCCTTTCACCAGCATCCTTGTGCGATTGTGGTTGACGAATCCCACACTGTGGAGACTTGGACAGGTCAAAGGTTTGTATATTTTTGTTTTTGTTCTTTCAAGGGACATGTTTAGATGCATTTTCTTGTGACAAGGGTTAGATCACATTGAATTGGTCGACTTTCCTTCTCTCCTTTCAACTCAGGTCTTCAAGAAAGGTAAAAACAGATGCCTTCCATGCATCATTCGGAGAACTTAGGATGCTAAGTTCTTTTTGTAAAAAACATAAGAATAAGCTTTTTGATATCAGAAGTATATACGGTAACTTGTTGGCATGGTACACTTAACTTGATGTGCATACTGGTTTTATAGCTTGTGTCAGGAAATGTATTTTTTTCAATTGTGAGAACTGCCACCCAATTAAGTGAAACAAAAAAATAACCGCAAAAAACGAAGCAGATTGAAACGGATTGCAATTTTGGTGAGCGTAACAGTTTTTGGATTGCGCAACGTTTTCTATAATGTTTGGGAGATTTTGTTTGACACAAAGCCGTGGTTTTGACCTGTACACGTTTCTTTTTTCAAGTTTCATAGCGACTTAGGATGTTTAACTGGCATTACAAACTGAATTCCCCCAGTCGTGTCTTCTACCTCTGAAGAGTCAATAACCTCAATAGCCCAAATGTTATTTGATGTTATTATGTTTTGATGTAATGGGGAAATAGTACAAAATGTTATAAAATATTTTCATTGGGCACAACTTCTAGTAAGCAATATCTGAAATAATTGCCTTCCCTCCAATAATCACCCCTTTTGGTTCGAAAAAAGAAAAATCACCCCAGCTATTATTCGAGGAAATACGCTATATTTGCTTTAATTAAACCAAGTGACTTTTTTGGAAAGTAAACTCAGCACTGCAACAAAATGTCTTGATCATCTGACTTTGAACCATATAATTTACAATAAGCTTATACATTGTAACTCCTCTCTTTTAAAGCACTCCTGTTGGAGCAGTAACGGGAACAGCAGACCCAACAACTCGCAAAACAATAAAAAAGTCCTGAATCTGTCAGAAACTGCAGAAGTTATTTATGTGAGTCCAAACCGGTTAAATTTGCGGTTTTCAGTCCAAAAAGTGAAAAAAGAGCAGCAGTTAAAAAAACAATTGTGTTCTGTGATACAATGAACGAAATTGCCGTCGTCCTGAACTATCTTATGTCTCAGCTGGGGAAGAAAGTATTTTTTCCTAACAATTCGCCTTTAAAGGACAACTGCTTAATAGGAATTTATCACTCTAATTCCTGGCAAAGTAGCAAAAACAGAGTGGTGGAACAGTTCAAGTCTTGTGGTGTAAAACGTGTGATTATTGCTACCACAGCACTCTGCATGGGTGTCAACTTCCCAGACGTTCGTTTTATCATCAACTGGGGGCCAGCCCGGTTGATTTTAGATCAGCCTCAAGAGGCTGGGAGAGCTGGCAGAGATGGGAAGAGAGCACATGTCGTTGCCATTTATCATGGGCCACAAGTTGGACATTGTGAACAGCAGATCAAAGATTTTGCCGTATTAAAGGCTGTTTTCATGTTGCTGCGTATAAATCGTTAGATGACACGATTCAACCTCTGGAACCTCCTCATGACTCCTGTTCTTTTTGTTCGTCAATCTGCAAGTGTGCTGGTGAAAGTTGTGATGTAGAAACTTTGCCTTTTGAGGCTATTAATGCAGCAGTTGAGGACAGTGACAGCAATAATGTGAAGTTGAGAAAAGTGACACCCCAAGAAAGAGAAACATTGAAAGAAGCATTGTATGAGGTCTTGTATGACTTAAGAGCTAACGGGCCTGCATTAGATGACAGCTCTAGTCATGGTTTCTCAATTCAACTTGTAGGGGATGTTACTTGGCTGAGTCTGGTCAGCGCTTGGGGAACATGGCCGTTGTGTTTTTGACCTGCTCCTCTTTTCGCTGATCTGGTCTCATTGTTTTCGTCTTAACTTTAATAGTATTACTTCATTCTGATTAACAAGATGTCTGGCAAACGAAAAAACCAAAGGAAATCCAACATGCCACCTCCAGAAACCAGAAATTTTGAGATTCGTGATCCAGTGGATTCGGTGGAGTCTTACGACCAAGATCTTCTTCATAGTATGATTAAATCCTTAATGGACTCTGTTGTTACCAGTATAAGTGTGCGTATTGACGGCATAGTCAAGGATGTCGATCAATTAAAAGCTAGTCTGGACTTTAGTCAAAAGGACTTAACCGACCATGCTGAAAAGATCAAGTCAATCGAAGATAACGTTTCTAAAATCGAGACAACGATGAAGAAACATATCAAGAAGACAGTCTACTTAGAAGATGAGACAATCTGTGCCTTGAAGGATTTCTGAAAGATGACAATGAAACATGGGATGAAACGGAAGTGAAAGTTATAAAAACTCGATTTTGAATCTGCTCCAGAAATTGAATGTGCTCATCACACAGCTCTTCCCAGGAGGCATGATGGAGCTTCAAAACCGAGAACGGTCGTTTGCAAGTTTACTAGTTATAAAGCAAAGGAGGTAATTCTCAAAAAGGCAAGGAGAATCAAACCCGAAGGTCTAAACATTTTTGAACACCTAGCCGAGGAGACAATGGAGAAAAGAAGGGCACAACTGCCTCAGGTCAAACAAGCTAAAGCACAAGGTAAATTTGCTTATTTCTACCTCGATAAGCTCATCATCAGAGACAGACGAAATGGTTCAACTCATGGCTTAAATGTATGAACATATAGATTTATTCACTTTATCTGACAGCAAATGAACAGTGTATCACATAATCAAACATTTACTTGTCGCATATGCCAGAAGTTAACAGCAAGTTGTGATGATGCAGTCAAATGTGGAATCTGCCATGTGCGGATTCATGGCAAGTGTAATGGACTGACCATTAAGGACTGCAAACACTTAAAACTTAACAATGAGGTATTTTTCTGTAAAATATGTACTATTGATTTATTTCCCTTTAGTTCTTTAAATGATATTGAATTTAACATTCTAATCAATTCTAGGAAACTCTCTGACATTGAACTGCTACCCTCCCTTGATATTATCTCTCAGATTACTAGCCTGGGAAGTCTAAACATCTCTGATATCGAGTCAAATATACCTAATCCTATAAATACTAAATATTATTATCCATCAGATTTTGACAAATTAGCTTTACATGTATCATCTTCGCCATCTTATTTCTCCTTATTTCATGTTAACTTAAATAGCCTTGATGCCCATTTGGGTGGCCTGCAGACTATACTTGCATTGATGAATTCTCCTTTTCATGTCTTAGGCATTAGGGAGACTAAAGAAAACTATTCCTCAGGTTTCAAAATGAATAATAACTTGGATGGTTATATATTAAATTCACCACCCTCCAGATCTGCGGCTGGTCGTGTGGCAATTTCTACAAGACATACTTTAAATGCTTTTAAGCGAACTGAGAGAAGTACAACTGATGATGAATTTGAAACTATCTGGGTTAAAATAGTTAACACTAAAACTAAAAATATTTTATGTTGCTGTGCCTATCCTTTAGCCCTGTAAGGTTCAAAGAACATCTGGAGTCAACTCTATCTCAGCTAACTACTGAAAATAAGTCCATCTTCATCATGGGTGATTTTATTATTAACCTGTTAAATTGTGAAAATCATCCTGAATCTAAGGATTTCTTACTAATGCTAAACTCTATTTTTCTCCTACCTTATATCTTACAACCAACACGTATTACTGAAAGATCAGCAACCTATAAGCCGAGACCCTAAACTTTTAACTCTTAAACTTAATACGATCGTCTTCAAACATAAACACAAAACATTCAGCTATAAGCCGAGACCCAGTTCTCAAAACGTATAAGAGCTCACGAAAAATTTTAATCACATTTAGCTTTTAAAATCTGTTAAAATGAAATGAAAGAACGGGTTAATTATCCAACGGCACGGGCAATTCGCTTGAAAAGCAAGGTGTCATGAATATTTAACGACAGCTAGGCTTACCTCTCGGGAAACAACTGTATCAATATTGTTACCTACTCAATACAATGGCTAAGAATAACAACAAATCACAGTTAAGCTGAATTTAATGTGATCCAATCAAATGAATAAAATTGAATTCACGGCTTGATCATATGAACATTCCGAGTTCAGAGACCTGTCTTTAACAATCCTGTGTCAATAGTCGTTCATCGTCAATCCGTTATCATACCAAAAGCCCGTCGTACATCATACAATCTAGCGTTCAAACTTAAAATAGTCGCCGAAGCAGAAGCCGTCGAGAACAACCCTGAGATCGCAAGGGAGTACGGCATCAGTGAGTCAATGGTTCGTCACTGGAGAAAAGACCAAGAAAACCTCTTCAACGGCGAAATAAAACTGTCCGCAAAACGTAAAACGATGGGCTGTTTTACACCAAAGTATCCCGAGATGGATCAAAGACTGCTGGAATGGTTTTCCAAGCAGAGAAGTCAAGGTGAGAATCATGTGACAAGTTTGTTTACACATCCGTGGGAACAGAACATTCTCATTGGTCAGTTTTTGATAGTTGTCAAAACATTAGTATCATTGCTTATCTGTTCTATCTTTCCTTCGTTTTAGGAATTGCTGTCGGTGGACTGATGTTGCGTTTGAAGGCGAAAGAATTCTGCGATGATCCCGCATTCAAAGCATCTGTAGGCTGGTACATAAACTGGAAGCGGCGCCATTCCATCACTCTCCGAACGAAGACCACCCTCGCCCAGCGTCTGCCAAACGATCTCGAAGAGCAAACAGTAAAATTCCACCGGTTCGTGATCGCAGCTCGTCAGCCCCATGGATACCCTTTGTCAAGAATTTTCAATATGGATGAGACACCAATGCGGTTTGAGATGGATGGATGAAGCTGGTAAGTTAACAGTTTTGTGCCGCATGCTTTGTTGAAGTCTTTAATTAAAGTGAGGTCTAATCGATTGTTGTATTCTTTCTTTCGTTATAGGCGTGAAGGAGTGGATTCGTACCTGCATGCCAAGAAACCCCACTGGTGAGCGATCGCTGTTGGTTTGGGACTCCTTTCGTGCTCATCTTACTGAGTCAGTGAAAGAAGCATTGCAGCGGCGAAGTATCGATGTAGCTGTTATTCCCAGTGGCCTAACTCCAGTTCTCCAGCCCTTAGACAAGTGTCTAAATAAACCCTTCAAGAAGAATATGAGAAGAAAGTACCTGTCGTGGATGGTAACTGGCCCCTTCGAGTTTACTCCGGCTGGGAAAAAGAAAACGCTGTCAAGAAACCTCGTTCTATGTTGGATAAAGCAGTCTTGGAGGGAGATCCCGGAGGAGATGGTGAGGAAATCATTTCTTACTTGTGGCATCTCCAATGCGCCTGACGGCACCAAGGATGATGCCATCTATGAAGAGGAGCAAGACAATGACGCCGAAGAAGATGAGATGGATGAAGAATTTGATACGGAAAGCGATGATGAGCCATAAGCTGACATCCTCGAACATGCAGTTCACAACAGAAAACATACGGCTCCTTTAGGAGCCACCACATATTAAAAGTTAATGACCAATAACTCTTGCTTTTTTGTCCATGTGTTTTGGTCGGCTTGTATGCGAATGTATGTGTATTTATCTTAGTTTTATTAAGTCAGATTTTAATTCAAGTTAGGCTAAACATGTGTAAAAATCGCTCGGCTTATAGCCGATAAAGTACGGTATTTGCAAATACTTATGCTATGAATGCCATCAGTGGTAACCTAGTCCCTAAAATCTCTGATCATCTTCCTACCCCTTTCTTACCTATGGTGTTCAAGTTTGGAGTCTCACATACCCAACCTATCTACCTCTTTCTACTCACGTTGTCCGACGTCTTTCTGGGTACGGTGCACATTTTTGATTTGTAAACAAAATATGTTAAGGTCCTATGCTCATTTGCTCCATTTCCTCCCATAAAGTGAATGAAAAGACCAGTTTGATGGTGTTTAGTATAATCAGTGGGATTTTGAGCGTCATTTTGCTTACACTTTGTTGAGCAACGTGTTCTCTTCTTGTGTACTTCTGAGTTGTCTTCCTTTCGTTATAAATTCTGCGATATGTATCGCTCAAGTACTCCAAATTCAGGAAGTAATCATGGCTTTTTTCAGATTCACCGCAAAGACCAATCACAAAGCAGTGCATGGTAAGGCTGTAATTATTTTTGATTCTTTTACTTTATAACAGTTTTTTATTACTACTATTCGTAACATTTTGGATCAACTGCTTCTATATTGACAAATGAACAAAGAAAACTGAAATCAAAACCAAACCTTCTATTCTTTTATTTTTAGGTAACGGTTCCACAAGGGCAAGATTGTCCTAACATTCTTGTCACAAGAAACCATCAGGACATTCATCACCCACTAAGCGAGAGTAGCAGCTGTGAAGTCTCTTTAAATATGG
>NC_133203.1:28480510-28720510 GCF_958299795.1 Porites lutea | reverse complement strand
GTGGGAACGAATCACATCAGAGCGAGGCAAGTAAGGCCTCGGTAACCAAAACAATCCAAAACAAATCGAAGCGACGCCACGCCACGCGAAGCAATCTTAGTACCGATTTATCAACAGCTGGCATCTAGCATGAAATATGTCGAGTGAATCGTTTCTAGAAGAGCAAGATATTCCTGGTAGGTCACTTTGCGGTCAAAAGCCGTCTGAATTAAAGAACAAAGAACTTAAATTTTGGTTGAAATGTAGAGGTGATCCAGGCAAAGGCCTCAAAACCAAAGCTGAACTTGTTAAGAGGTAAGACAGCGAATCGCTTTGTAATCTTACATATATATTCTACCAGTCACTTGTAAGATTTGTTCAAGTTTAATAATCACCTGATTTCTTTATCAGGGTGGAAGAGTATATCAAGACTGGAAAGGACAAAAATATCCTGGATCCCGATCCAAATGGTCTGTACACTAAGCGAAAACAGCAACGCATTGGAATCGGAGGTACATCAAGTGTTACGAACTCCTCAAATGGTGATGCTTACAAACCGTCTGTCAAGTATCCCTCTGATGGATGGAGTACGTCTCTTGAAAAGATGCCTATGTTCACCAGGGCAGAAATGAACGAGCACATAGCCAGATCGGGAAAAAGTATTTCCAATATTCAACATCATTCTGTGCCAACCTCCTTAAGAAAAGCGAAGACATTCCTCGAAGATGAATATCTAAGAGAAATAAATGCCACACGTGATGACCGCTGTTTTTATTTTCAAGCTAAATGCTGCCATAGCTTTTGAAAGAACGATCCCCCACATCAATTAAAACTGGCGTTGTGTATTTTCAAGGGAGACGTTTTAGACAGCAGCTGCACGTGTGTCGCAACAAAGGCTGGATTTTGCAACCATATTTCAGCCTTGATGTTCAAAATTTGCAAGTATTCCCTCTTTGAAGCGAAGACTACCAAGGATCTAGGTCAAGAAAAGGATGAGAATCCAGAGTTGGCGTGTACATCTCAGCAGTTCAAGAGAAAGTTCAAGAGAAATTTTGCCTTAAAACAAATTATTCAAGCACCACAAGTGAAATCCTACATCTACTTCTTGGATGATTATAAGCGGCAACGTAACAAGGTTATGTCGCTAAAGCGCAACGCTTTGAAAACGTTTTGGTGTGACGCTTCCTTGAGTGCTAAACATCCGGGCGAATTTTGGAGAAAAATGAAGCCCCTTTTGCCAACTAGTTCTAGTAAAAACATACAAGGCGTCATCCTCGTTGAGGGCAGTAGTATTGTTTCCAACCCTGGGTGTGTGGCAAAAGTCTTTAGTGATTACTTTGCCAATACTATTCAGTTAGAGCATAGATCTGACACTGGCCATCCTAGTATCATTGGAATTATCTAACTTTAATCTTAAGTTTAAGAAGAATTCTTTCACTTATTCATTAACTAAATTATGGAACAGTTTGCCTTCTCAAGTGCGCCTTTCAAGTACTGCTAATGACTTCAGAAGTAAATTCCACAATTGCAGCTTTTTAGAACATGTCTTATAGTGCACGATTGTAGCTTTTAACTGTTTTTAGAATGAGTATTATAGTTTTTCCTAATTACGTTTTTAAAATGTGGCTTTTTGGTCGGTTTTAGCTGTTTATATTTTATGTTTTTATTACAAAGTATTTTTTATGTATATATTTATTGAGTTGTTTTTAAAACTGAATGTTATATAGCTGTAATTATTATAGATCTTATTTATACACGTTCGTATTTTGAACGAGTTTTTTAGCTCTCTGATGTAACGTGTTAAAATAAATGATTGATTGATTGATTGATTGACATAGAATAGCCCTTATGGCAATGTTGCTAAGTTTGTACGTACGTGTTTATATGACGTTTGCCGGTGAAGGCATGGTGAAGTTGAGTCCTCTCAGGACAGGACCTTCTTTGTGGCGGCCAAGGATGTGGTCGAGGAAAGCAGTCAGTCCTTTTATTGACAACAGGACGCGGCTTCCCTCCAAAGGGACACCGAGTGCATGGAGCCATATTTCCCCTTGGCACTCGCAGAATCCATCGACCAGCCTGTAGCTTTCAACTTTGACTTGTTTGTGCTAGACAGCCTGGTGTTGCCAAGGCACATAGTGCCTCGAGATTCGCAGGAGGAGGTGTCCAACGCAGTTTTGTTTGACAACGCAGCCAGCGCTATCAGCTACTGCACCAAGAGACTGGAAAGAGGGTGGAAAGATACACGTCCTGCCGCTGATCCAACTGCGGGCAAGAGGCAGACACACCCAAAAGTGAACAAGTGGGAACTCCTCCACTGTCACGGCGCACGTTTGACCAAGGCTCTAACCAGCGGACAAGCCCTGTTTGACGCCAATTTAAACCGCATTCGCTTAGACAGGTACGTTGTTTAGAGACACTCATATAAAGCTACTGGTTCAGTCACAGTTACAAACGTCTTGCAGTGCTACCCTTTACTTTGATATCGGGTGGCTGGAAAGTTTTGGGGGCGTTTATTCTTGCGAACTGGCAATATTTTGTTCTTTTGTTTCCTATTTATTGGCGATTTTGAGAAAGTACACAGCATTGATAACATTTTCGTTTTTTGTTTAGTAATCCTACAATCCTATGTACACCGTTTCGTTTCCAAATGAAGGAGGCAAGTTGTAATTGAACAGATGTGCTCTCCTCACACGGCTGAGCAGCTGGCCCGGCTTGGAAAACAGCGACTCAGAGGAGGTCCACCATGGGGAGACTGACGCAGAGACCACCTTGAGGACAGTGGGAGGCGCAGGGGCAGCAAGGAAGAAGAGAAAGACTTCCTCTGAAGCGGGAGGAGAGCCAAGGCATTCCATGGGGGAGAAGCGATGGAGGGCAGGGAACCATGAAAGAACACTGAAAAATAGAACCAAACTCGACTATCACTCACACATGATACCAGCTTCGTGTTCTACGTCTCAGGAATGACCATTTTCATTTAGTGGAGTTGCACGCACACACTGAGACAGTCGCAAACATTTGGTACCAGAGCAGGAAACTGCTATCAGAAATGATAGATTTCTTGTGTCATTCTTCTTATATTATGAACGTGCTAGCAAATATGTTGCGAAGTCTGAAACTGCGAAGTCTGAGATTTCCTTGCAACAAGAATAAAGCAAGAGAAATTAGGAGTGCAACCATAGAAGCCAAGCGGGTGGCTGCCCAGCTACGGCTAATGGCCAACGACATTTTGGCAGAAGCCAAGAAACAGAAAGATATAAGAAAGAAATTTAAACAACAGCATGAATTATGTTAAAATTTATTGTACAAATCGAGTTTTCCATTACAAATCGTTTTTATTGGGAAAAAAATAGTATACGAAGTCCCTAATTGTTGTCTCCTAAGTGGAACCTGTACAGAATATATAGCAAAAATAAACATATTTCTCGCATCCTTAGGAATCTTTTCCTTTTTCACCTTATCCACACCTATGCCTCCATCCTCCGCTTTCCTATACTACACCACTATCTTTGTGAAATCTATCACCCCATACTGGTTCTGTAAAGGCTTCCAACTGGCAGGCACCCCCTCCACCTTACACAGCAAGCATTCTTCACCACCATGCACTAGTATCTATCCTCACCATCCACAGAGTTCTCCCGTTCAAGGAAGCACTTTATTTTGAAACTTGTCAGATAAAATTAAATTAATAAAAGAGATTGGTAGATATACAAAATTCCACGTATAGAAAATAAATAAATATAGACAATATAACCCCGAATTACATGTTAACATCTCTATAAATATAGACATTATTATCAGTGTAATCCCATATCGCGTAATCCACATCTCTTAGATCTGATAATATAATGATTTCCACACTAACTCCCTAAACTACACCACAAACTAATCCCGCCCCCATCCCTCCCCCACTAGCAAAAAAATATACAGCCCCTTATTTTTACAACTTTAAAACTTCACGTGCATTAACAATATAATAAAAATACAAATTTCTCTTCTGGAGTCAGTAACTAAATGATAACCCGTAACTACATGAGAACCTATCAACCTACATACAAATGTCTATTCTTGAACCAATAACTAAATAAGAACTTGTTAATCTATCTACAAAAAGCCATCTGCAATGAACCATAGTAATGACTGAGCATTGTTGAATATATCAGTATAGACAGTGAAGCGAGAAGGCTAACTTGTTGGGCCGCCTGTGGTTGTGGGGTGACTGCGGCTTTGCCGAGACACGCCTTCTGGGATTTTGCCACAAAGCTGTGTTGGCTGGAGAATGAAACTTTGCACTTCTTAGCACCAATTCAGAGTAACAGTTGCGAGTTGCTGAAACACGTTCATAAATACCATCACACATTCGCAAAGTTGTCACTTCCAATCCGCGCAAGTTATCAAGGAACTGTGAAGGTAATACGCAGACTTCCAACATAAACCTTTCTTAAAGTTTTCCTAGTAAGCATTTGAATAAATCCCTCCACGGTAGCTATCAACTCATTAGAAAGGCACTTGTTCAAGGCAAATGCTCCAGAGTCCCTAATGCAGCCATGAACTGTGAGCCCGTTCGCAACCACCATAGAGAAAATACTGAGTATTTTGAAGTATTGGAACTTTTCTCTACCAAGGAAGGTCTGACAGATTTTGATCTGCAACACGTGTGTGAGGAATGGAAAGTTAGAGCCTCATTATTCTCGTTTTTGTTCATTGTTTGAATGGGGCGTGAGGGAGATAAAAAAAGTTCCTCAACCTTAATACGACATTGGCGTATGTGAGAAAAATCACAGGAAGCATAATAAAAGTAACAGAGTCAAAACAGTAACACATTGTTTTGTAGCTATTGAAAAGACTGGGTTCACGTCATTTCATTGCCAGTTGCTACCTGTTTTAGACTGGTACTCCTACCAAAATAAAATGTTATTTACCTTGGCCTTAAGACCTGCAGAGATGCAGAAATGTTTTAAAGTCACTGACCTTGTCAAAGGTTAGTGCACCTTTTACGATTCAACTGCATTGAGCCCCAAGGAACAAGTCCCCAACGCCATCATAATTGAACACTTCAAGCCACTTTTTAGTTCAAGCTGCTTGCCATATGCCCGGATTTTAGTTTGCTCGCTAAGCTCAACCATGTCGCCACCTTTGCCTCACTCTAAAATCATCCTGTATTCACCATTTTTGTACGAGCAATATAGCATGGCTATCCACACTGAACTGCTCAAAACTGCCATCTCCTCCTCAACTTTGTATTTCTCCACCCTTGTCATCAACATCGCCTTCTCCTATCTCTGTCCCTGTGCCATCGTCATCAGCATTTTCTTAGTCCTTCAATTCCCTGCCATCTTCAACATCCTTGCAGTTTCATTACCTTTACTATGTTTAGCTGTTTTTCTGCCTTTAATTTTACTTTACGTCCGCCGTCTATTATTTCGACGCGGTCAACCACCTACATCAAATGACGCAAGTGTCATTTTTCCTCCCCACACCGCCCCGCCATCACCTATTCCATCATCATCATCAACACTACTGTCTTCACCTCAACCATCAGCGACACTAGGGAATTTAAAATTTAAGACTACGGTTAACGGCTACGGTTGGACGAGTACGCGGGATCTGGGTTGAGCTTTTTTGCGCGTGCGTAAAAGTTATGGGATGGCGTTTTGTTTACCGTCGTGGCTCACTACGGTAAGTTTTGACAGCTTTTCTCGTCGCAGTCAAAGATCTACAACGTGTGACTTCAAAGGTGAGAATTTCGTATGTTACTCAAAGAAATAACACATTTCTGTTTCTTTTCGATTTATTTTCTGAGTTTACCAGTGAGCTTCGTTTGTTTCTTAAAGAAGTGACACTGATTTCTTTTTTTTTTCGTTTTATTTTCAGAGTTTACGAAGCGGTGCGGGAAAAGCATGGATATCCACGGTGGAAGTTCGTGAGTAAACCGATTGTTTTGTAGTATAGATCGCTGCATATGCTTCAACATGAAATAGGTTGAAATTTTTGAATGTTTGTTATTGTTTATTTGCTTATTAAAATTATGTTCACTTTTTTGACAGGGTCACTACCTCGGCCGCTGCGGCGAGAAACAACAAGTAAGCTTGTTAAGTTTAAATAATATCTGTTTAACCTTATGTGCCTAGCTAACTTCATCTTTGACACTCAGTTTTAAACTAGGATCTTTAACAGTCATAATATGTTAACCTATGATTTTTTTCTCATTTGCATTTTAGTGAAACTTTTCGCTGGACAAGCGATAAAGATTATACTTTGGTGAAAGAAGTTCCATTTCTTGAACCATACCTGTACAAAAGTGGATCTAAACTAGCAGGGCAAAAATGGAAAGAGGTGGCAGACAAAGGCTTCACGAAGTTTGTGAAATGACATTTTTCACATGATGACCGCCGATAAGTGATTCAACCGTAGCAGCTTGCTTGTTTACAATCTTAATCTCTCTTTTTCTCGCGCCAAACGGTTCATACTCGATCCAATCCACCATCCTCTCCTGCTCGTCCAACCGTAGTCATTCAACCGTAGTGCTCGATCTTAAATTCCCTACTAACACCTACTCCGCCTCCTCTTCCTAAAAAACTTCGTCTCCCCATTTACCAGAACACTGACAGAACAACTTTATACCCTGTATCAGATCTTTGTTAATGTTACATGATATTTTATCTAGTTTTCATTTTGAAGAATGTCTATGCACTGACTGTGGTTAAAAAAATTAGGTTCATTGTTTGTTTTTCCCTTAGAAATAAAGTAAATGTGTCACATTGAAAAGAGAAAGCAAGATATATACTATTTTGTATTGCGGATCTGTTCAACGTGACACATCTATTTTATTTCTATCTTGCTTTCTCTTGTCCAATGTTTTCAGTTCAATAGGGCTTTCTTTAGTAACAGAGAACATTCGAATTTCTAAACTTTTGCGTAGTGACAATAAAATGGCGGCCCAGAATCGAAACTGCAAAAGTTGCGTCTATAACTGCAATGATCATCTTTTATATAATTCTTCACCCCGCAGTTCCCATATATGATTCTCATATATTCATAACTTCAATTTATACTATATTAAACATTTTCATTCATACCCTCTCCAACACATTATTCATTTCTTTTTTAATGAATCAATGTCTTTTATTTAGACATGATTAGAATAAAGTAGTTAACTGCTTGGGGGTTCGAGTATGCTAAAATATATAATCTTACTATGGTATACATAAAAGATTGAAAATGTATATACAATGCAAGAAATAAGATTAAAAGTTGAGAATTATAATTACATGAAAATTCGTACTCTTGTGTCAAGATCTTGGCAAATTTTAAGTAATTTCAGTAAGATTTCCATAATAAGCTCAAACATTATCCTCTTCAGAAAAATAAAGGCGTTTTGCGTTGGCCTGACCTGAAAATGACCCCTGCCCCTACAAAAAAGTTACCATTCTGTCAGTTGGTGGATGTTGGTGATGATATGGGGCATACAGAAATCTTACCATTTTCTATCACAGCTAAGATTAGTAGCTTTACCGTTTGAACTGTGATTTCGATTGTCTTGACCAGTTTGGTATTCTAAGTTGTCCACAAATGCACCAAGATCTTCCTGATTGCTTTTAGATGGTACTTCGCTGTAGTCGCTGTCAAAGAAAGCTTCATCTGTTGCTGCAAGATCTTTTAGAAGCCTTGATTGTGTACCTCAACTCACAAAATCGTTGCAGTGACTGCAAAAATACCTCTCTTCCTACCCATGTTGTCTGACGTCTTTCTGGGTACGGTGCGCATTTTACATTTGTAAACAAAATATTTCAATGTGCTTTGCTCACATTCTCTATTTCCTCCAATCACGTGAATGAAATGACCAGTTTGATGGTGTTTAGCATAATCGACGGGATTTTGAGCGTCATTTGCTTACACTTTGTCGACCAACATGTTCTCTTGTTGTGTCCCTCTGAGTTGGCGATATGTATTGCCCAAATAGTTCAAAGTGAGGAAGTAATCATGGCTTTTTTTTCGGATTCACCGCAAAGACCGATAACACAGCAGCGAACAGTAAGGCTGTAATTATTTTTGATTCTCTGGTTTCAACTTCAGTTTTCTTTGTTCATTTGTCAATATAGAAATAGTTGAGCCAAAATGTTACCAACAGTAGTAATCAATAACTTTTATAAAGTAAAACCTCCTATTCTTTTATTTTTAGGTAACAGTTCCAAGAGGGCAAAGTTGTCCTAACGTTCTTGTCACGAGAAACCATCAGCACATCCATTGCCCACTAAGCGAGAGTAGCAGCTGGGAAGTCTCTTTAAATACGGATTTGGATATGGACAAAGATATGTCGCCCACTTTCCCCCCAGCTAGCAGTTCGATTAGAACACCAAGCAGAATTGCATCAACACCAGAAAACTTCAGTACACATTACGGATCGCATTGCAATGACATGCACACTCAGGTGTTGAAGTTGCAACATCAAATTGCCCTGCTTGCAGACAAAATAGATCAGTTGCAAGACTCGCCAGCTGCCGTGAGACAAGTCACAAATGCGTCTAGTAAACAAAGGAACCTTCCTAGATTTAATTAATATTTATCCTTGTGATGTAGATCCTTTGACCACAGCTGGACAGAGGAATCTTAGTACTTTTGATTGACACATTGAAGCCTAGGGGGAATGTATGGAACCTTGGTTGTTTACTATTTATCATTCATGTATGATTTTTACTCTAATAGACCATGGGCAACAACCAATTACAGTGTAGCGTGTGCACAATGTATATTATGATAGATATTAGATGTTTTATTTAGTCACGGTAGTCTTATCACTGCTTGTGATGCCGCATGTACACAAAATGTGCTGATCAATTCGAATCTTCAGTAATCCCCACTGACCACAACCCATGGGGAGTTATGAAAACTAAGACCCTCAAAAACTAAGACCTACGACCTGTCTTAGTTTTTGAAATTACGAAAACTAAGACCCCCTAAAATATATATAAAGTTGAATTACCCCCTTTCAAAGACTACAATCCATAAAACAGCCAAAAACTATCACCTGCATGCTGACGATCTGCTTCTAAAAATTTGGAGACATATTGGTATTGAGGCTTTAAAATGAGGATGAAAAGCCATAGTCTACCTGTGTATAATGTACACTGAAAATATGCCTTACCCTGCCGATTGTTCTGACCATGATTTTAATTGTTTTCCTTGAAATTGTAAAATTGGCTTTCCACGTGCTGGAGATAACTTTTGCCTTGGTGTCTCTGCAACAGTGATTGCATCACCTAAACATCACCCAAGGGGTGTTTTGTATCGATTGTTTTGCCTGGCCAGGAAAGGAAAAAAAAAACCTATCTTTGTGTGATGTTTAACCGATAACACTGTTGACCACTTGACAATTGGAAATGGTCAAGATATATTCAGGTAACGCCATCAGATCTCAGCAACATGTCAGCCGGCAATAAAGACAAAAATCAATCTCCAGTGCAATGCTGAATTTACAATTTTTAAGGATAAACAACTAAAATTATAGACCAATCGGCGGGGTAAGACATTTTCAGTTTACAATTATACACAGGTAATGGCTTTCATCCTCTTTTTTCTGTAAATTTTTATAAGAAGCGGAGGCCATGAATGATTACTGGAATGATTTACGTAATGATTTACATGGTGTAACTGAAAAAGGAAATGAATCAAATTTGGCAAGTTATGGGGTTCTATCAATGAAGACAGTGCTCTTGTCACCTACCTAAAACGTTTTTTGAGGAAAAAAACAGACAATGTAATAATATTGCAAGAGAAACTGGAATTTGGCTTTAAATGATGAGCAAAATCAAAATCAATCATGGCTTGCTTCTTCACCAGATGAAATTATAGAATTCAATGGGAAAAGGAAATCGGTTCATGGGAAGCAAATCTGTTCCTTACAAAAATGTATGTGTCAACCATATCCCTCAAATCATGCTAGAAATGTTCTGCACATCCACTCAAGAATGTCACTATGTTGTTTGGACTCCTGTTGGCAGCAAAGTTTTTCTAGATGAGAGAGATCATAGTTACATAGAATTGCTGTCACTGTTTTTCTAGTGTTTTCTTGGTTTGGAATTCTTAAACACCAGCATTTCTGGGGAAATGTCTCAATACCTGATGTCTGTCCAGTCTAAGTATGTACCACAGTTGAAGAAGGACAGTGGCAATGTGGTTCTGGATAGAGTCCAACTGACAGAAGAATGTGCTCGTAATGTTCAATGGGTTTTTAGGATGGTGATGACATGTTTGATAGACAGGATATATAGAGCATATTACACGGTGGTGTGAAGATATGAATTTTATTTTAGAGTGGCAAAACAACATTTTACGAACCAGCACAGCGAGTGAGTAAAATATTGCTTTTGCCACGAGAAAATTAAATTCATATCTTCAAGCCGCCGTGTAATGTTCTTTTAATTATATAGACAAAATGACATTGATGAAATAATAGAGGTAAATTACCAAATTACGTCATCAATAAACTCACGTGTGAGATTATGGAAAATAAACCACTCGGGTCCCGGATGTAGTTTTTATGAATTTTACGAGTGGTATATTTTCCAGTAAAACACTCGTGTCTATATAATAAAGTGGTGTGTTCGTGATGGTGCAGATTGTAATTGCTAATTTGTGAAGCTGCATTTTCATGATGACCCAGCAGCAGAAAATTTCGTTACCAGAAATCCATATACTGGAAAGGCAATGGTCTTCATCATGGACTGCAAGGTGTTAATTTTTTATGGATTTATTTCTCAAGTGTTTTATTTTAACTGTTTCCTGTCACAAAGAACACCACCAATAAAATAAGGGATTATCAAAAGAATGAACCTGCCATCCACTAGACTACGAGTAGTCCCCATTTTTCCTCAGAGATAGTAGAGCGAGCGAAATGGAGCACACGTGAAAATAACCCCATGCGAGAAAAGGCAACACGCAGCGGGGAGAGAGAAAAATGAGGGACTACAGACAAAGCACAAGCTTTTGACTCTTCAAGGCCGCCTGATTTTGAAGCGTGAAGTTCGTATCACGTTCCAAATCAATTAAGTGCATCCTATGGGATTCCTTCTCTCTTTGAGCTGTCATTGCTGTCTTCGGTAAACTGTAGGGGATATTTACTACAAGTAAAAGAAAACCAAATTTAGAAGGGTTTGTTTGCAGTTTTCTAAGCATAACTGGGTTACGATCTCTGCACCAATTTGCCCCAAAATGCTCATTTTTTGGCAAGTAAGCCTCTTGGACATTGTTCTTTTACAATATCCTGGCAAATCCCGGTTTCTACAACAGCAGCTCAAACATACTGACTAAACTCCTTGGTGCGTTTATATGACGAGGTTCGTGCATGTGGCGCTCCCAATGTTTTCCACGCTTGGCACCAAGTTTACTCTGGTTTTAAAATTGCATTCTGCTATCAATATTTGGAGCAATATGAAGACAAAATTGTCGTTGATTTCTTGCATTTTGGATGGCCGATTAATTTTTATTCTGAGATGTTTCCAATTTCAACCATCTGTAATCACCCACCTGCAACTTCAGTAGTTATTTGGGGACTTATTGCAATTTAATACTCAACTAGAACAAATAAAATTTCATTTCATTGTTCAAAGTATATTCGTTGACATACTTCTCAAAAGCAGACTGTCTAGTCAGATTAAATCAATAAGTAATAATTATATGTTGCAGGTTTTGCATGACATGAAATTACACACTCACTATACTACATACAGGAATGTATGTAGGCATTTAATCATTCCATTACTTTTCTTTTAGGTGCGTGATCGTCATCATCTAGTATTTTCCACAAATGAGCAGCTACTTATACTTTCACGTGCCAAAACTTGGTAGTGGACGGTACTTTCAAGCTCTGCAAGGCCCCATTCACACAGTTATTAACCATCAACGCCTTCGTCCAGAGTGAGGAACATCCAAAACAAATACCCCTGGTATTTGTATTAATGTCCGGGAAAAAGAAGAAAGACTACAGAGTGGTGGTCAAGGAGATCTTAAGACTTCTACCAAACCAGCCTTCAGAGAAGAAAATCACAGTAGACTTCGAAAGGGCCATGTGGTCGACCTTCCAGAAGTTGCTCCCCTAGGTAAGCATCATGGGATGCACATTTCACTGTACTCAGGCTCTGTGGAGGAAAGTAACCGCGGTTATCAGAAAATGCTGGAGTTTCTCTCTGCTCAAGGGCTGCATGTACAAGAGGCCAGGGTTAGAGAAAGCATGCACCGAGTTGACCCCCATGGAACTCTGCTCAGGTCACTTGAAATCCCAACAACCCACAGGAGAGGATATAACAGATTGTATATATCTTGTATATATCATGTATATATCACATTGATGGAAACCATCAATTGATAAGATGGTGCTTTGTTGTTCATGGAATGATTGACACGTTCTCAAGGATGATCATTTTTTGACAGTGCTCAACTGGCACTAGATAAATTCTCCTATTTGCGAGGCCTCCTGATCGAGCCAGCGCGGTCCGCGATTGCAGGATTTTCCCTCACTTCGGCGAACTACAAAGCTGCGATACAACTTCAACGAAACATTACAGTAAACAGAAAGTTATCCAGAGAACATACATAAACGACTTGTTAGGAGAGCATGCGCGGAGTCGGAGTGGACGGACGTGTTTTCTAAGCAGCTTGAAATTCGACTCCCCAAATCCAGAATTTCGTTGGGTTCTTGTCCTTTTTGCTCTTGTTTTTACTGTCAAATTGCTTGCTTTGTTTCAACGTCCATAATGTCGGCAAATTCGAGGAAAAACAAACGAGGTAACCGGGGTTCTAGCTCAGGTTCTGCTGAAAATTCCGCCAAGAAGCCAAACATGAAGGAAACAGAGGAAGAAGGTATATTCGGCGACGGGGACTCCTCTGAAGAAGAACCAACTCCGCTGGAAATTAAACTGATGCTGTCATCTATACTGTCCTCAATTACGAGCATCTCGAGTGAAAACGTCAAATTTAGAGAAGGCCTGGAGGAGCTAAAGAAGTCGCTGAGATCCAATGTACGTGACCTCAAGGAGCTTAAAGCGTCTCTTGAAAAGGCTAACAAGCAAAATGCTCTACTTCAGAAATAACTACTTGAGACTAAAACAATCCCGGAAAATATTTTCACCTCAACGGAAGAAGTTGTTCTCAAGGTAGCTGAGGCTGTTAATGTCCCTGTTGCTGCGGAGGACATCGAAATCTCTCACAAGCTAAGACGACGAAATGGTATGAAGCCTATAATCGTAAAATTTTGTAGCCATAAAGTTAAGTCTCGGCTATATAAAGAGCTAACGAAATTGAAGTCAGTAAAGAGATCAGATTTATATCCCAGTTATGCCTCAGCAGCAACAAAGCAAAACCGTATATTTATCAACGAAAACCTCACACCTTATAGGGCAGACTTAGTAAAACAAGCGAATGATATGAAGGCTGATGGACTTTTATCAAGTGTTTGGACACTAGACGGAAAGGTCTATGTTAAAACTTCACCATCAGGTAATCCTGTTAGAATTTACTCTGAAGATGATCTTGATGAATTATAAATGCTTAACAAACATCCATGCAATAATTACGGGAGGTCGATTTCGCCATAGGCTTAGATTGCACGAAGGTTAGTCTCTTAAGCGTATTTTTCTTAAAAAACTTTTGTACTTTATTAGTTTTTGTTGTAAAGTTAGGTTTTGCTTTTTGCTTTTTCTTATTAATCTATTCTGCTGCTTTTTCTTTGTTTGTTTTCTTTTTCTTGATTAATTCGTTGCTGTTGAGTTTAGTTAACGTAACCTAATATTAGCATAACAATTGTGCATTTAAGGTGATAATACAGTATGACACTTATCAAATTCCTATCACTGAATGTAAGGGGATTATGCAATCATGTCAAACGAAGGGCATTATTTTGGTATCTAAAGAATCAAAAAACTGATTTCTACTGTCTCCAGGAAACATTCTCACCGAAAGGAGACGAAGTCTCTTGGGCTACAGAATGGGGTGGGAAAGTATTTTTCTCACACGGTACAGAACACTCTAAAGGTACTTGCATATTACAGAGACCAAATTCTTTGTTTTCATCTAGCGTCCAGATTATTGATCCAGATGGTAGACTAGTCATTGTTAAAATTACGGAAGGCGATGAGGATCTTTTTTTAGCCTCTCGTGTACGCTCCTTGTGACCCTCAAAACCAATGTTGTTTTATTCAGAATTTATGTACTGTTATTGTTTCTAACACAAACACGTCCAAAGTTATTATTGTTGGAAATTCAATAATACTTTATTGGAGGATGATAATTACATCGAAATAATCACGGAATGTGTTCCGAGAGTTTTAGTTAAGTATCAAGAAGTTGAGAGTCTTCAACTCTTATGGGAACTTATTAAGATGGAAATTCGTACTGAAACAATAACGTATTCAAAAGCTAAACGTAAGGAATCGAAAAATAGGGAGACTTATCTTCAGGGGAAGCTTGATGCTCTGGACAATCAATTGTGTCAATATCTCAAAGACGTGGTATGATCTGTTTAATACCTAAAGACGACTGTTGTCTCATTGAGCTGTCTAATTAGAACTGACACGCTTTGGGATAACTGATTGTACTATGTGTGTTATGTGTGGTGAAAACGATTCTATAGAACATACTTTCTTTGAATGTCGCTCTTTTCTGAAATTATGTGACGAATCCCTTCAGTGGTTCAATATATCTCACAAAACCAATATTAAGCTCATGCCGCTTCAAGTTTTTCTCAATTTACCAACCCCAGCTTTCAATCTTTCCAATAAACAAACCAAGGATTTGTGTCTTCTTCTGTCATATGTAAAGCAGTACCACTATGGATGTAACTCAATGCAAAAGAAAACAGACACCTCTGAATTTATATCTAAATTTATTATGCAGCTTGAAATAGAAGTTTGACATGATAGTGCCACCCTCCTCTCAGCTTTATATGTATATTAATGTAATACATTAGCTTTAATATGTGTAATCGATAGAAGTATTTTAATGGCCAATACAGGAACATTTATCTAAGTGCACAATTGTAAGTATTGAACGGGCAAGGGCCAACACACAACACGTGAACTCACAATCAGCAAATGTTTTACTATTACCAAACCAAAAAAACAGTAAATTCCTACAAAGAGCGAAAAAATAATAGTTACAATACAGAAAAACCACTTAAAGGCGACTGCAAAATGAAATTAATGAAAAAACGATGAAAACGAAGCTGCTTACCAAATGCTGAGGATAACAGAGTCGGTGGTCAGGGCCACCGAGGAAAAAGATAATCTACTTCGACGAATGTTGTTACATTAATAGACACGTAAAAACTGGTAATAAATAGGGGCGAGATAACAAACTATAACGAAATTTACATACAGCACGTAACAAAGGAGCGTAATTAACAAAATACCGGAGAGCAAAAAGTAAAAGAATACACGACAACAAGTAAGTGAGAAAACCAAAAACAAAAGGAAAAAATTTACCCCCAACAAGTATTGTAACGTACTTTTGTTTAATAAATAAAATTTAAAAAAATAAATAAATAAATAAAAAATTTTTTAAAAAAAATTAAACGACTTGTTAAACTTGGAGCTGATTTATGGCGAACGAGACACGCAGCGATTGAGAACAATGTATGACTTTGCCGAGACAAAGTACCGGGCATTGGAAGCACTTGGCGTAGACCAAGAGACCTACTCCGCCATCGTGGTGCTGTCGCTGTTGGAAAAACTACCAGAGCAGCTCCGTTTGACCAACCAATGGAACCTGGAGCAGTTGTTGGACGTCCTGGGCCACAAGGTCGAGCTGCGAGAGGAATACAACAGAAGCGCGAGACACGCGAGGAGCCCTTGTGACGAATAAATGAAAAAGAAACACACCATGCACACTGGAAAACAAGCAAACTATCAGAACTGTCCCTTTTGCTTAGGAGGACACAAACATGAGGATTGCCAAAAAGTCAAGAACGTCAGCGAGCATAAGCAATTACTAATTAAGTTTGGTCGTTGTTTTAGTTGTATTCGAAAGGGACATCTTTCTAAAGACTGTAGAGCTAATTTAACTTGTAAGTTTTGTAAAGGGAAACATCATTCGTCTTTTTGTAGTGCCAAATCCCCAGGGGAGGGGGGAGCGTTAGAAAGTGAACCAAGTAACGCTGAGTCAGTGGGCAATAACATGAACATAGAAACCGGGAATAGTGTTGCTTTACAAACGGCACAAGCCCAAGTAGCAGGGAAGTGCAACGTGCCAATAAGAGTGCTTTTTGATACCGCCAGTCACACTTCTTTTGCTACGGCGCAAGTGGCGCGAATGTTTAGTTTAGAAACTCTCTGGACAGAGTGGCTCGCTGTCAACACCTTTGGACAGCGAGCAGCAGGTTAAAACTTGAGGGAGGTAGTTGGAAAGCATTTGACCCCAGTAGGGGGAGGGAATGCAATTTATGTCGAAGCTTTTGTTGTTCCCGAAATCTCGAGAAATCAGAACGAGCATCTGGAATTAGTGCATGGGAACTACCTTCATTTGGCAAACATATGGCTCTCTGATGTTTGCCAACACAAAGATCAGTTAGAAATAGATGTCCTCATTGGGGCAGATTCTTTGTGGAGTTTTCAAACTGGCAATGTTGTCCGGGGAGGTGTAGGGGAACCCGTAGCCATAGAAATGCAATTGGGATGGGTTGTTTCCGGTCCCTTAGAGTCTAGTCCGTCGACAGAAAGAGAGTGAGCAGTTAGTGTAAATATTATAGGAAGAGATCGTACAGTTCCAAATGTCTCGTGTTGGAGTTTCTCAAGTTTGAAATTGAACGTAAATCCTCTGTCTTTGACGGAATTTTTGAAAAGGTGGGTGAAGGTGCATTGTGAAAAAAACTCTACAGTTCTTAGTTTAATTGACAGTTAACATTTCTCACTGATCTACAATAGATCTGCGTTCAACATAGTTTGCGTACCCGGTGGTTATTTGGTGTGTTTCTTTTGTGCTTCAGAAAGGAAGAGATACAATCACACGAACGCTGAACAGAGGTCAAAACAGAAAACAATGGGAAAGGGTGTAGGGGATAAGGCAGTTGCTCCCACTTCACATTCATGAGTTCAAACTAGTCACCTTTACCTCTAACCTGTCTGTTTGTTACCAGTCAAGACATAGTGGTCTTTTCACTGATAGTTCTGACTATGCATGTATGACTCTTGAGTCTATAATGAAGGAGCTGTCATCTTCACCTTCTTCGCTGTCAGACTCATTGTCATGCTGTCCACAACTCTTCACCTAAAGTACCTGATGAGAGAAGAGAAGTGTTCATTGGAAAGTTTTATTGATTTGCCGTAGTCAGAATGAATCACATTCGCAGGTTATACCCTGATGACTACTATGCCATGGTGATCAGTCATATAACTGATAACTGACAACAGAATGTCAGAAAATTGTCAAACAAGAGAAAAAAAGGGTAACAATGGAATAGCAGTGATCATTGATAACATCTTTAGATAATATACCAAGTGAAAATGGTGCTGTGATGTTAAGGTGAGGAAGGTAGCCAGGTTTAAATAGAACAGCAGAATTTGCAGAAAAGAACATCACTGCTGTATGCACTTGACGTTGCACAGGGCACATAACACAAGACTGATCATTGCCATTGGCTGAAAAATCTTCCAAAATAACAGAAACAGACGTCGTAGGATCAGACGTGCACACATACAGAGGATGAGTTCCCACACTGTAATTTGTGCTCTGGCTTCTAACAGTTGACTTTTGGTCTCACCAGCCTCACACATCCCTCCAATAACAAAGGGTTTCTTGATCCTTTTTTGCCATTTTAACAACTGCTGATTTGGGGATTCATAGGAACTCCGTAAATTGAAGGGGGAAGTTGATCAGGTCACTCATAATGCCATCCATCGCCAGTGAAGCAGTGGTAAATATTGTCCTATAGGGGTCACCGCAATCAAATGGCAAAACCATCTCAGCTGAAGAAGTGTCTCGACTATACCTTTTGCAGAATTGAAGAGAAACATCCCAAATATTTTAACAAGCTTAATTTCTAGAAGGTAGATCTCAAGAGAAAACAAAAAGAAATTCAGGAGCTTCAAAACCAAGCCAAAGCTATGGATGACTTTTCATCAGACAATGAATTTTAAAAAATGTAACCACTCGTTTGTATAACACAATATAACACAAACAAACCTAAACTCATGCGAGGTGTATGTATGCCTCATGCCTAAATTTCCGTAATGAAAATATTCCAAAAATATGTGTGGGTGATCCCGAGAAGAGTAAAGTAAAGTAAAGTAAAGTAAAACTTTATTCACACAGGGTAGCCCATTCAGCTCTAAGGCTGGTCTCCATAGGGGCCCATAGAATTTTCATAACTATTACATTTAACAACCCTAAAAAAATATAATAATAAAATTTAAGGACTACATTAAAAAGCCTAAAAATACAATGCCAAATCACATTTAAAGCCTAAAATATAATAAAATATCAAAGTTATGATAAAAAGAAATGTCTTGCTTGGCGGCAGAACGTTTGAATGTTTTCACTCTTCATGAATGTTTAAAGGGAGTTTGTTAAAAATTTGTGCCAGTAAAAAGAAAGGTCCTTTCCCCAAAATTCTGTTTAACGTTTGGTAGGGATACTTTGCCTTGTGGAATAATTGTGAATGTTCGAAAATCTAGTAAAATATAATGAAAAATAACTAGGAACTAATGGGTGAAGACAGAGAAAAACAAGTTTAGCCCTGTGGTAAGAACGTCTGCTCGAGAGAGTCGGCCAGTGCAGCTGCTCTATTGCTTCAGATAAGCGAGAGCAATGTGTGATAATCCATGCAGATCTATTCAGTTAGGTGCTGTAGTCGATCTATATCTTGCTGTAGAAGGTTACTCCAGGCAATGTCACTGTAATCAAATAATGGAAGAATTAAAGCGTTGTGAACAAGTGTTGCTGCCTCTTTTGTGACAAAACTTCTAACACGGCCCAGGAAACTAACTCTTGACGCCACCTTTTTACACACAGTCTTCGTGAGCCTTCAAAGCCAAAGTTGTCGAACACCACGCCCAGGTATTTAAAAGTAGTTTCGCAAGTTATGGACCTTCCGAGAAGATTAAGATTTAAAATGCAATCGCACTATTTATGACTTTGAGATGTAACTGGTACACACTTAGCTTTTGAAACATTGAGAACAAGATTATTGTCTTCTAGCCATTCAGAATTAAAATAAAAGTACAAGATTGATTTTCTCAAGACCTTTCAATATTTACACAAAAACATTAAATTTATGATACAGATGTGTGTGAGAACGAGTCTGCCAGGAGCAGATGTTATCTAAAATGACACTCACCGACCGACATTATATTGGCCGGTACTTACAAAACAAGACAAACTAGAGACAACAAAGAAACTGGCTCCGAGATCCCATAGGATTTTTGGCAACAAGCCGGAAGGAGTTCTAGCTGATGTTGATGATGTGGTCCGAAGTTGCCTCAACACGAGAGGTAACAGTGCGTTCGAAAGATGCTTGTTTTTTTTGTTTTGTTTTGTTTTTGTCGGAAATTTATTTTAGGGGGACAAAGGCTGTTTCATATTTCACCGGAGACAATTTTTGCTTCATCATTATCAAAACACCTTTATAAAGATTAGATATTATTTTGTTCTCTTGCATTTAGGCGTTCAATGGAGCATATAGAAGACCAACCTTAGATAATGTAATGCGGGGGGAAGAAAAAAAAACACAGACACCCGTTATAACTGTGCTGTGTTCCACCAATGCAGTCTCAAACATCAAATCACATCTCTTAAAGAGACCACTGTTATGGAAGATCAGCTAGAGGAACTGATGAGTAGCACAATCACCCCTCCCATTTAATGGTCAGCCAGGTTTACAAGCGAATATCTCGCTATAGTTGCCAAGAAACACCGTAAAATTTTGAAATGTTTGGGGGAAATGGCAGTTCTTTCAAATGAACTAATCAATTTTCTGATAGTTCAAACAAAAGCCTATGAAAAATGGAACTACTTGTTCTAAAATGTGCTAATTTGGCATGTAACGCGTTACCGAAATGTGCACCTATGCGCGCATTCACAAGCTTACCGTGCCTTGTTAAACCACAAAGCAGTCCCAAAACAAAAGAAATCAATAAAGCATTAACTAAAAACATAACTGGTGAAGTTTGAGGGGAATTATTTCATTATAAGGATAAAAAACATGAGATTACTATTTCTGGTCCCCATGTAACGCACCCGCTCACTCGTTTTACCTCTTCAAGGTTATTCGGGATTTGTCACTTTCTAAAATCATAATACGAACTAAAACCCTGGGGCCGTAATGGGCTTTACTCAAGCTAACTTTATCTGTTAATTTGGCCAGATACACCTAATGTAGCTGATGCGAGAGCGATTTGAAGTTGACTGAAACACATTTTATCTTTCCACAATAGAGTTAATTGCAACGACAGCTCACAATATTAACCGGGTCTTTTCATATCAACTCTTGATAAACCTGACATCGAACCGACAACACACTGTTGGGCTTATATCGATCTGTCTCTGTTCCGAATTTTAGCTCTTTTGACATCATAAAACGCGAGATGTTCTTGACTGAATAAAACTGAAACATTTTCAGGTGAAATTGCCGTGCTCACAAAGCGTAACGAAGGAACAACAAGCGTGTAGGGTCGCGCAAACCATTTCTAACCGGCCATGAATCTTCCCAAATTCGGCGGACTTGACTCGCTTTTCTTCCCCAAAGAATCGCACGTGTTTAATGTCAATACAAGGGGTGGATGTCTGGCAGATTCAGGGCCTTTGCATTGCATAACGTGACGAAAACGTGACATTTTCGTTCTTCCAAGTACGTGCGTGTGTTCATTCAAGCGATCAAGGAATGCAGCATGGAGAGCCAAAATCACGGTCTTTCACGTAAAAAAATTGCGGAGCTAAGGAGAAAAGCAGAAAAGAAAGAAAAAAATAGGGCATATTATGAAAAAAATCGGGAAAAGTTAATTGAAAAAACTAAACAAAAGCGAAGACAAAGCCGAGAATCTGACTCACGTCCGCAAACACGTGGCTCATTCACCATAAAGAAAGCCCAGAAAGGAAGCAAAGCAAAAGAGATCAGAGAAAAGAGACGTGCAGCCGAAGAAGAAAGACGAAAAAAAATAAGAGAACAGACAAGAGAACGAGTGAGAAGACACCGTGAAAAGGCAAAAGAGAGCAATTTCGTGACAACAGACGAATCACCTGGATTTCAAAACAGAACCTCAAAAAAACGCGGAACTGATAAAGTGCGACACGCGCTTCCGGCCACACCAAGAAAAAAAGCACAGATATTAAAAACTGTGATACAGAGTCCAAGGACCAGGACAATTTTGGAAGAGGAAGGATTAGTTAAGACACCAGAAGAGGAAAATGAGACAAAGGCTTTAAAAGCGCTAGCAGAAGATATTAATGAAGGACTCCAACACGTTAAGCAATCCGGGTCTAACAAAAATCGTGCTGCTTTTCAAGCCTTCAAATCTCTTGCTTTTGGGAGCAATGTGAAGAAATCAAGAGCAAAGAAGTCTTTGTCTAAACTGGTAAACCTTAACAGAAAAAGCATCGATCACGCAATTAGACGTAGAGAAAAGATACTAAAGGGAGAAATCTCAAGCTGGATCCACACAAAAAGAAAGATTCGGCACGACGCGTTGAGCGAAGAAGACGCCAAAGTTGTCTATGACTACTGGAGTATTGTTGCTAGCCGTCCAACAGGAGACAAAAAAGACATGTTAAAAAAGCGAGTTGGCAAAAGGGAATACCTGCACCACGCCCGCCATGTGCTTGAGAAGACACAGACTGAGGCATATTTAGAATTTTGCAACTTGCATCCAGAGATAAAAATCAAACAGAGAAAGTTTGAAAATCTCAAGCCCTTTTATGTGAAGCAGGCCAGAGAGCGAGATCGGAGGTCATGCTTGTGTCGTAAGCACGTGGAAACAAAAATCGTTTTCACGGACTGCATGAACTTTAGGAAGTTTTTGGTAGCAGATGACAACCAGTCGCCACCAATACCCAAAACACTGAACGAGGCAGTTGAGATGACTCTATGTGCAAAAGAAGAAGGAAGAGACTACCACAATCTGAAATGTATTGAAAGAATGTGTGAAGATTGTGGTGTTGACAAATTTCCTCTTTTACCTGAGGAGTCAAGTGATAATGGCCTAGTTAAGTGGTCACGCTACGAGTATGTACCTACGGGGAAATATCTACCAGACGGCACAGAGAAGAAGAAGATAACACTTGTGCAGAAGGAGACACCACCATCGCAGCTGTTCAAGTATTTTACTGATCTTCTTGCTGGATATCAAAGTCATATCTTCATGGCAAGGTAGCAAAGGGATCAGCTAGATAGTCTGGTAAATAATTTGCCGCAGGGACACGTGGTATGCATCCACGATTACTCTGAGGGTTACACCTGCAGAAAGCAAGAGGAGACACAGAGTGAGTACTTTGACATCAACAAAGTCTCTCTTCATGTTTCTATCTTGTACCGCCATGCTGTAGAGGCAGTGGATGGTGTCAGCAGCAGTGAGGAGGAGCCCAATACAATCAAGGAACACATATTTGTGCTTCTGGGTAAGTTTTATATTTACTCTCGGAAATACCAGAATGGTATACCTTCTCTTCAAGGTTTTATAGCCAGGACAAGGCGTATTTATAACATCGAACTCCATATTGCCAGGAAAAGAGACAAATTAGACAATCATTTTAGAAAGTGGGAAAAGTTAATAAGCGTTTTTACGTAAAAGTGATGTTATGATTAATTTCAACAATTAGTTTAAAGTGATGTCATTGTAATTTACATGCTAAGTAACTGTATTGCTGTAATAGCTTTGTTTAGCTTTGTATTTTTTTTTTGTTTGTACTATATATGTGTGTGTGTGTGTGTGTTTTTTTTTCTCTTTCTTAATTTCTATTTTGTATGTAAACGTAAGAAATGCTTTAATTAAAAAATATTAAAAAACAAAAACAAAAACAAAAAAAATCTCAGATGATCCAATACAAGACCACGACAGTGTTCACAACGTGCAGGAGCTGATTCATGGCTATTTTCAGAATGATCTAGGCTATCAGGTGGAGAAGCTTCATGAGTTCACTGATGGCTGTGCTGCACAGTACAAGTCAAAACACTGTGTAGGCGATCTATCATGTTCTCTTATGGATTTTGGCTACCACACACAGCGCTCCTACTTTGAAACCTCGCATGCCAAGGGAGAGCAAGACGCAGCTGGGTCTCACGTGAAGCAGAGGGTGAGCCAGGCTGTTTTACAACGAAAGGCCAGAATCACAAATGCAGAGAGTATGTACAAGTATCTTGTTGAAAATTTCACCCTTCCTGTGGCATCCAGCTTTGACTCACGAACAAAAGCAGTGGAACTCAAACGTCGGGTCTTCTTTTTTGTTCCTAGTCAGGGAGAAGGGGCTGTAGATAGAAACAGACCTGGAAGGCAATTCAGGTCAGTCCCAGGAATCAGAAAATGGCACTGTGTTAAGAGCTTACCACAACAAAAGAAGGTCTTAACCAGACATCGCTCTTGTTACTGCACTGATTGTATACTAGATGACGAGGATCAATGCAAGAACAAGGAGTGGGTTGATGACTGGAAGGAAGTAGAAATCAAAAGGGAAGCTTCCCCAGCCACCACCAGGCAGTCCACAGCCACATCAGCTCTGGATAATGACACCATGGCACACATGGCTGATCTTGCAGCCAAAGGTAGCACTGTGGCCATAGCAGCTTTTGAGGATCCTGCTTATGATTTCTACCTCCTAAAAGTCACTTCCAATGGCGTGGAAGAGCTAGAGGAGCCAATGACTGATGACTATTCCTGCCAATACCCTAGTGGCAGTGCAGTTCTCAAAGGTCACTTCTTTTTAAGGGAAAATCTTCAAGATATGACCTACACTCTTGACACTAAACGTCTAGCTGTAGTTTATGCGGGGACAGTACGTGCTATATGTACAGATCTTTCTGTGAAGAAAAAAAATCGAAATAAGCCAATCTACAAGCTGTCTATGCAGCAACATGAAGAGATCATTGGATCAATGTAAATATTGTACATATTTGTTTATCATGGTAAAAAAAAAATCAATGATTTTGTTAAAACCTGTAAATTTGTAACTGACCACTCCCGCAAGGTATTATGGGTAATTAAAAATTGCATTTTATCTCTTCTCAAATTGCAATTAATTAAAAACATAAAATGATATTGCCATCTAAGACTAAAATGCATTGAATAAAACAATAAAGACAAATTTCCTGATGATTTTGATTTTTGACCCTGTGTTACACAAATGGGAGGGGTGATTGTGCTACTCATCAACTGTCTGATGGTTAATCTTGCCTAAATCTAATCATAACCCAGGAAATCAAGCAGCTGATGAATGCTTACAGATTCTTCAGGCAGGAGGTGAAGCACGAAATTAGACTTGCCGAGAAATTGCACATGTGCACAGAACTCCACAACAGCAAAGAAAATTCGAATGCAACTTGGAATGGAGATGAAAAAAAGGGGGCCTTCTTTCCTTTTTCGTCTTCAGGTGTGGATGATTCCTAATTTTCCTTCTCATTCCAAATTTCACCATGTTACAAACCCCTTGTCATTCTACACATCTCGCAGGTGTGCGAGTGTTAAATAATCCGGCAAAGTATGGATAATGTCCCACTAAGTGTTCCCCCAGCCATGAACCTCTTGTCATTCTTTACTTAGTTCCACACTTCTGTGTGGAAGTGTGGAAGTGTGGAATAGTCTGACAAAGTCAGGATAATGTCACACTTTTCCCCCAGTCCCGAACCCCTTGTCATTCTCTGATCCAGAGGAAGTGGTGTATTTCCCTTTAACGTTTTCAATAAAAGGGTCATTCTGGGCGACCAGATATCAGGATGCCCTGAAAAAGGCTGTGGACCTAAAAGCTAATGGGGTTTATGTCCCTTTTAGAGCCTCCTTTCAACTGAGCAAGACTTTGACAGTGCAGTTTGGCTGGTCACTGGGTACTGTGGAAATGAGAAAATTACCAAGCTTCCAAAAGCAATAAAAAGGGATGAAATCATATCTTGTTAGCTCTGTTGTACAAGAAGCAAGTGGATTTCAAAGATCACTGAATTTAGGCTATTTGGCTATTACTAAGAAAGACAGGTGGGACAGAAATGACAACAACAATCAGTGTAACAGTGACTTGTCATTTCTGCTTGAAGGTTGAGCTTGAAAGTTATAGAAATTGTACACATGAAGATGCTACAAATTCAACTCCTTGTAGCTTGATTGTGTTACATATTTGGTGGGTAGATTTGAAATTTCCATGCTCTTCCCCACCACCCTTTTCATTGCTTTACTTCTCCAAGCAGCTTCCACTAAAACTATTTTTTTTAAAACAAATGACAAAAACGTACCTTGAAACATTTTAGAGGGCATTTCACTTTATGACAAGCAAAATTCATTAACTAGCAGTGAAGCCTGTACTTGGCCAACATCCATGGGAACGTAACTAGTGTCTACATAAATGGAGGTTGCCTCTATCACAAGTCTTTAGGAAGAGTGATGCACACTTCTGTCATACTTCTTATTCTCAAGTCGTATTAAACAAACCGTGATTACTTTATTCAGGTTTCACTCTATTATTATACCAAGAATATCTTTATACTTAAGAATGTGCTTTCATTAGTTAACACTTCTCGATTATTCCATTATCCTTAATCTGGGTTACTTTACATATATATTGCATAGTAACAAACTTGAAAGGACATCAGAAAAGAAACCAAAATGTGCCCAAATTGTTGTGAAGCCTTCACAACTATACACGATATGACATCTCATATCATTCCAACAATTGAAAAATGTCCAGACCAAATGTGCCTTCTCAGAGTTTTAGAATCGTCTAAATCATCGTTTTAGAATCAGTAAATGAACCTTTTTTTTTTCATTTCCGAAAAACAGCCTGCCTTGAAGAGGGATCAGATGTTACCTCTTCAGACAGTGACCTGCAGCATTTTAGCGATTATGCGCACAGTGCTAGTAGTGAAGCACAGGAGCAATATTCTAGTGAGGATGATAATGGTGATTTGCCAACCACTGAAATAAACACTGAAAAGAAACAAGATAACTTTGGCATAAGCAAGCAGATTAAGGGGTGCCGATATTAAAAGCATAGCGTAGATACAAATTATGGCATGGCTAGTGTAACAGAACCATCAGGAGAAAGCAGAATTCTAAAGTGCACAGGGTGCAAAACACGTATAGAGGAACACTACTGAGGCATCCCAGTAAAATACTTCGTAGGCTTTGAAAAGTTCTCCCTAAAAAAGGGAAAATAATGACACCTCTTCTACAATGGAGGGCACAGTCATCGCTGACTTGACAGCCGAATTAGAGGCTTTGGAGCGTCAAGAACAGGAATGGTTGCGCCAGGAGGAAGAAATCCAGCTAAGGAGAAGAATTTCAAATAAACAAAAGGCCATTGAGGATCTCCGACAAGCCAGTTTCAAAAATCTTCCCACTGATGACTACACCTCCTGATTGATGGTCAAAGATCTACCAAAGGTGGATTCAAGGTGTCCTGAAAGCAGAACTTCCCTGGACGATCTCTTGGCTAGTTGGGATGTTGCGCCTTCACAGCCAGCATTATCTACAGAAAATGGACCAAATAGACCAGGTTTTCCAACGCCCCAGAGTATGTGGTCACTAGAAGCACCACCTCTCATGACCCTTCAACAGCTGGAATGTTTCTCGAGCCAGAGGTTAGCAAAGGGTGAGAAACCTATACTGATTGTAGGCTTTGTAAATAACATCGTTCCCCAAGAAGAAGAAGAGACTTTGGGCAGCCAAGGGAACGCTAAAATTGTAGTCTCTTATGGGCCTAAGAAACCCAAATTTGAATCAATATCAATCCCTCAGTGGGTGGTGGCAAATACACGTATTTTCAATACTTTGCTGTTGGAAGGAAAATTGCCAACTCCTTCAGCTATTCAATAGTATTTAGCTTGTACTGTTAGGATGAGGAGCTAATAGCTAGATATGAATAGAAATCAATTATTATGCACAACAATGAATTTAGAAAATTACTGGCTATTTATAAATTTTCCTGGAGTTTCGACTCTACGTCTTTGCATACAGTTTTACTTCACCCATTTACAAACCTAACCCACCCACGATCACTTCTTATCCATCAGCACCTAATACTCTCCAGCACATCACCTTTGTAAGCTCTATGCCCGAGAGCAGGGTTATCTGTCGTAATTTTAACAGGCCAAAGGGTTGTTCATTTCCTCATTGCAATTTAGCTCATGTTTGTAGCCGCAAGGTAGCTAGGAAGGCCTGTGAACTTTCCCACCCTGGGTTCTCTCAAATAAAGGTTGTCGAGTTCCCAAGCAAACAATCTCCTTAATTACAACCCCTGCAACATAGTCCCCTAAAATGCAATCTTTGGCGTTTAGAATTGAGAGGAGATGAAGGTAATACATTCCTCTGCGATAGCATATGAAGTGGCATTACATTGCTGGATCCTGGCATGTGCTTTTCTGTTATTTATAAGGCTAATTATTAATCAGTGATTAATCCCACAATCAGAACTTTGGTGGAAAAAGCTATATGGCATGAGATAGTATTTAGCAATTATGTCGTTTCGCCTACTAAACCACGCATTGTACGTGCTTTAGGAGCTATTCCTAAACCCAGTTCTTCCGAAACAAGACATCCATAATTACTCTTGCCCACATGGGCAGGTGGTGAAGGACTACATCACCACCAATTCATTTGCATTTCAAACACTTGAAAAGAATACCTGGATTGACAGTGTTTTTCTTGGAAAATGGGTTCCAAAAATTGACAGCAAGATGAAAGTAGCTAATCTGCATATCCTGCTATTTATTGAAAACTGTACGGTACACGTCAGTTCTGGGCCTCAAAAACACAAGATTAATTTTCTTCCTGGCAAACTGCACAAGTAAGCTTCAGCCGGAAGACCACGGAGTAATACAGAATCTGAAAGTCCACTATTGCCAGACAGTAATACAAAGGATGCTGTTCAAAAGAGCTTGCAGAGCTTGCCCGGGCAACATTTTCAATTTTAAAAAATGATCCGCGTGAATGGTCAGTGTAACCAGGCAGGAAGGGATTACATCATGAAAGATTTTATGGAAGTTTCGTTAAACCCTGATCTACAGGATTCGTTTTTAGGCATTTTTGACGGCCACGGGGGCCCAGAAGCGGGCGATTTCGCCAGGAACCACTTATGACATCCGTAAAGGCCAGATTAGAAGCAGTAGAGGCTGGAATTCTTGTTCCATTTCCTCAACCTGAATTTTCACCCATGTTGATAGCCTGTTCTGTTTCATACCCCCAATTCGCCACAGAATCCCCACTGCAGCATTCCCAACCCGAAACATCAACCCTCGCGGACACACAGCCAACACCACTAACGCCAACTCACCTTCCGCAAACTCTACCGAGCATCTCACCAATAAGTGTATACAGCCTACCAGACGAAACCGCAGTTAAGCTCAAGGAAAGCAGAATGAAGTCAACAACACGAAAGAAGTATACACAGAAATGCTTAGGGGAGATTTTTACTCAAGATGAAATTGTTGCCTCGAACTTGAGTGGCACCAAGGATAAACAGAAGTAAGACGAGTGCAAGATTAGATCGATTTTCAGTGAGTACATTATCAAATCAACTTCATGATCAATCCGAGTTAAAGATGGCAGACAATTTATTCAGATTATTGTTGGTATCACTGATTCCATGTAAAAATAATAACCTTTCTTAGTTTTAGGAAACAAGACCATAACTTGTTTAAGCGAAGTAACAAGCTCCTGTTCAAGGCCAAGAGAGAACGAATTTCTAGCATTTCAACTATTTAAAAGAGCAATGAAAAGCTGATAAGCACCATGCGATTTTATTTTACTGGTCAAGTTAATAATCACCCCTCTTCTTCATTTAGAATTAGAAAGTTTGGTGCTTGTCGCATTTCCTGTTATGGAAACTGAAAACTAAACGCAGGTGTGCAAGGAGATAGCAGCTACAATAAACATGAAGTGCAGAGAAGTGAGAAGAGATAGACAGTCTCCGCAAACTAGTCACACTTCTTAATTTTTGCATTATTCATGAATGACAAAAATACCTCTATGCAAACTTTCTTTGACTACCATAACAAATTGACATAATCAAAAAATTACATTTTGTCACATATTTTTGCAAACTTTATAGCTTTCTCTTTTCATTTTTCTGAAATCCTCAGAGATGCTGAATAGCTGAACTTTTACCAGTTTGAAGACCTGAAGCCTATCGTCATTCATCTTTTAAACAATGACATGTGAAAGCTTTCGTTCAAAGAGTAAAAACGATGACCTTTCCTCACAAAACAAGACACCTGACTTTCTTATAAATCACACCAGCCCGCAGCCAATGTGAGTATCATGTAGTGTTAAGCTTATGTTATGGCTCATTATTATCTCCCATTTTAATTTTATTTTCCTACATTTCAAACTCATTATTACACATAAACATCACCCAAAAACAAAGGAAAAAATTTGAACCAGGGATAAAACTGAATCACAACAAGTCCGACTACAGTATTTCCAATCTATGACACAAAACAATTTCAAATACCAGTAGGTGGACGAAACGTGGATACCGGTACTCAGTCACTATGTATTTACAAAGTTTCGTACACCACTTTCAGGGATACAGCTATATAGCTTAATGTCATTGGCCAGAATCTATGGACCAATAGAAAAACAGGCGCGCATTTTCGATCCGTTAAGCGTTATATAAACGGCTGTAACCTCTTTACGTTACCACTATCCATGAGATATACCTCTAGCAACTGACGAGATTCCCTAGTAGAATCGAAACTGCAGTCTTGCTTCAGCTTTTACATCTACATATGGAATATTCAATTCTCACCAAAGACGGTCAACTTAGACCACCTCAGCCAGAAGAAACAGATGAGTCTCCAATGGACGCTGAAGAGGAAAATCTACTCCTTGACGAGACAGAAGGTGAAGGAAACGAAAGCGCCATTACTGACGACTCTGAAACTATACCTGACTCTCAACCTACCCGCCAGAAGACAACAAGAGTTCCTAGAGAACAGTACCATAACGATAGAAAACGAAAACGGGACCAATCTAACGATCAGACCCATAACGGCAAAACACCACGCAGAGCCGCCGAAGCCGCCTCCTTAGAGACAAAGATTGAAAAATCAGAGACAGCCATCACGAAACTGAGAAAACACATGAAGGACAGAACATGTCCAAAGACACTAAGGTACAACGTGCGTGCAAATATCACGCCAGACGAAGAATTTAAACGAGAAATAGGCTCGATTAGAAAAACTGCCGAACAAGAGTTCATTCACTCGTTAGCGAAGTTTCACCAAAGACGCATTGATCGTCTTCAGAACAAACGAAAAAAGGTTGAGAAGGATAAGCCTCACTTCAGGAAAGCGACCAATGTTGTTCAAACTAGAGAGCATAAGACGCCATCGGCGACTAGAGAAAACAATGTAATGAAAAGCACTGATGTAATTAAGTTAGCATCAGACCTCCAAGCTAAGTTCGACAAGTTCTCACAAATGATGTCAAAGTTTACTGATATTGAGAATAAACAAAGTGAATCGTATCCCAGTGTTCTCTCTGTTTCTAACAAGGGAAAAGAGAAGGGGATAAATAGTAAAACACTCACTGAAAGAAATCACAGGAGAAGAAAGCGGAAAAATGTCAAACACATTAAGCTATATAACGAAGCCATAGAGACACGCAAAAAACACATTAAGAACCTCTCAGACACAGAACTAACAACAGAGCAGATCAATTTACTCTCTCGGGGTTTGAAATTCATTCCAACTCCTGTCATGAAAGAAAACCAGATAAGGAGCCAACTAATTTCAGACTTTAACCAATTTGCCAGAAGGATGCGCCTCAAATACATTTATCATGGCAAAGATACTGTACCACACCCCTTCCATGTGAAGTCTAGTTGGATTCCCCCAGTTCAACGGTCAGTTGCTCTAGAATCCTATTTAGAGGAAGTCAAACTACGGCTAACAGAAGTGCCACTAAATAAACCTAAAAACAATCTGCCGCCTGGGGAGCGCCGAGCGCTCCGTGAACTTATTCAAAACAAAGAAATAATCCTTAAGAAAGCAGATAAAGGCACAACAACCGTCATAATGAAAAGAGAGAACAAAATAAATGAGGGACAAAAACAGTTGGATGATAGAAACAACTATCAACCTTTGGAAAAACCAATGGTTAAAGGACACATCCCAGAGAGTTAAACACCTCATTAACACTCTACATAACGAAGGTTTCATTGACGAAATGACAGTAAAATGGTTTAACCAGACACCAGATCCGCCACGAATTCCAGTATTCTACACTCTCACAAAAATACACAAACCGACTTTAGTTGGAAGACCTATCATTTCGGGGTGCGATGGCCCCACAGAACGCCTCTCATCATTTGTAGACAAGCTACTTCAGCCAATAGCACAAATACAAGACTCGTATCTTAAAGATACGACACATTTTATAAGATTTATCGAAAACACTAGGGTGCCTAGTAACGCTTTCTTAGTCTCAATGGATGTCACCAGCCTTTACACGAATATCCCACAGAAGGAAGGAATTACTATAGTATGCAACGCATACGAAAAATTTCATGACAAAAACCCTCCTATAGCTACACACCTGCTTAAAGAAATGCTCAGTCTTATCCTTAAAGAGAACTCTTTCCATTTCAATGGGAAAGACTATCTCCAGACTCACGGAACTGCTATGGGCACGAAAATGGCAGTAGCTTTTGCCAACATTTTTATGGCAACAATAGAAAAGGAGATCTTAAAACAAAGCAGAAGGAAACCACTAACGTGGAAAAGGTTTATTGACGACATATTCTCTTTGTGGGACACAAACAAAGAAGATATAGATCTTTTCACTGAGCAAGCCAATTCTTTTCATCCTACAATCAAGTTCACTGCTGAAATATCACAAATTGAAACCACATTCTTGGACACGACAGTCTATAAGGGAGAGAGATTTGAGAAAGAAAGAATTCTCGACGTGCGCACACATTTTAAATCTACTGAAACGTTTCAGTACACTAACTTTAACAGTTGCCACCCACCAGGCGTTAAAAAAGGTTTTGTCAAAGGAGAGGCTCTTAGACTTCTAAGAACTAACTCTTCTAAAGTCATATTTGACAAGAATATTAAAAACTTTAAAACACGCCTTATCTCGAGAGGCTACCCAGAGAGTATGGTAGAAAAGATCCTCTCAGAAGTTAAATATGCAGATAGAGCGACAGCTCTGACACAAAAACAGAGAGCGCAAAAAATACTTTTACCCTTTGTCACGCAATTTCAACCGTCATTACCAGGTTTGAAAAACATACTAATGGAAAAATGGCATTTAATAGAAAACCAGCCACTACTCAGAGAGATATTCAAGGAACCTCCCTTGATCTCTTATAGAAAAGGAAAGTCGCTTAAAGACATGCTTGTTAAAGCAAAACTGTAAAGGCTTATAACAACACAACGGTCACACAGCAGGAGCCGCGCAGGTCTGTCAACCCCATTTTACCATGCTTCATTGCCTGGTATTCTGTACTTACTACTCCCACAATTCAATTAAAAAGTTGCTCTTTGCGATAATGAAATGCGTAAAACATGCAACTCCCCATGTTGCGCTGTTTCTCGTCACAAAACTCCATCTGCCCAACCCAACACTAGTAATCGTGTGCCTGTTTAGCATGTTTAGGATATCAAAAAGGTTCATAATTTTATGGAGTATTCTGCGATAAAAAATTTCAATAAGGTAAAAAGAAATCTCATGAAAGTCAAAGTCCATATAATGTAATTATTTAGTCTTTCGATCAGTTAGTGCTGACTTTTTTTGCAGAGAGAGGGCAAAGTTCTTCACTTTGCGCCGATTGAAATGCAATGGTCGTTCTAAGGACAAGACTAAAGTATTTACCAGCATCAAACAACACTGTAGACTTCCACATTTATTCACGACCAAAAAGAGATTTTTCTGGATGTATTTTTTTATTAAGATTGTCATTAGTAAACACCATGCGATTGTCACGAGGCAAAAACGACATAAAGGAAAAGAAAACATACCTATGCTTTGAATCATCAAGTTTCACATACAGGCAGGTTCTTTACGACTATGCCAATGGGGTACATTTTTTGAGATAAATGATTTTTAAAACAGACAACAACCCTTTCATATGAACGTGAAAAGTGATCATAATGTCACTATCACCACACTGGAATGTAATTTGAAGCAAGACAGAACCCTCGCATGGTTTTCTAAGTTAAAGTTCTACTAATCATGCGATAATTGAACTTGTTGATAAGATAACAAAAACCATTGAAATTGAACATAAATTCACTGTCGGGGTAGTGCTTGATTTACCAAAAGCATTTGACGCGGTAAATGATAATATCCGTTAATAAAAAATTACTTTTCCAAACAAATTGGTAAGTATAAGATAAGGTCAACAGAAAAAAAGTTACTTGTGGGGTCCCACAAGGTTCCATTCTTGGACCGTTACTATTATTAATATACATCAACGACCTTAACAACTCAACCAGTAAACTATATACTATTTTATTTGCAGATGATACTAATCTTTTTTGTTCAGGAAAAGACAGGGACGGACCTTTAGAAAAGTTATAAGGCGAGGGGGGGGACGAAGTGCCCAAAAAAATTCATGCATGCAGAGTAGACCAGGAAAAAAATTCCTGCCTTGGCCTTCCACACATTTTGCACAAATCTCAAGAAGGCATGGAAGAAAGCATACTGTGTGCAAAACATCAGCTCTCTGAATACATGTCCTACTGAATTTTGGTCTTGTAAATAATCATACCTGATACAAAAAATATATCTGAGGCTTGTAAGCTTATTTATTTATTTATTTATTTATTTATTTAGTCACTCACAAAACCTTACACAACATGAACAAAAGGTGTTAATTAAATTATAAAACTAATGTGACAAGGAAGCCTAACGAAGCTTGAAGCTTATATTAATAGGTTTCCTTCAACTACCTAGTGAACTAAGTTCATGGCTGAGTGCAGAGTGAGCAAGATCAGAAAATTAAACGACAGATCGGCTATCAGTGAGATAATTCTTTAAATTTTTTTTAAAAACAGATATAGAAGGAGAGCTAATTAGTGAAACAGGCAACGAATTCCAGATTTTAGGTCCTCGGTAAAGGATACTGAATTGCTTTATATTTGTTCTACAAAAATGAGGTCTATACTGAGAGGCTAGTCGAGTTTCGTATTGATGGACTTGATTACTACTTAAGAACAAGTCATGAAAGCTATTAGGCAAAAGATTATGGTGATAAGAATACATAAAGGTAGCGACAGAAAATGAATTAATACTAAATATGTCAAGGACTTTAAGCTGGCTAAATAAAGAGGCAGTATTTGCTAGATAGTGAGCTTTTGTTATGAGTCGCACTAGACGCTTTTGCAAAAGGTAAATACAGTTTAGGTTGGAACAGTAGGTGGAGGACCAGGTGACATTACAGTATGTTAAGAAGGGATATACAAGGGAGTAATACAAGGTCATCAAAGTTTGGGATGATAGGTAAAAGCGGGCTTTCGCAATAATTCCCACACTTTTTGAAATTTTTTTTGAGACGAAATCAATATGTGGTTTCCAAGAGAGATGCTGATCAATGAGAACACCTAAAAATTTTGTCTCCGTGACTTGCTTGATCACGGTATTTTCCAGAGTAAGAGGGACATTAACATTGACTTTCTTTTGCCTTGGATGAAAAATCATAAAATTTGTTTTCGTCAGATTTAGAGATAACTTATTCACTTTAAGCCAAATAATTATTTTTGCAAGTTCATTGTTAACAATAGAAACGAGGTGATTGGCATCTTTATGGGAACAGAAGATACTTGTGTCTCAGCAAACAGTAAAGATTGAGTGAGACTAGAGACAATAGGAAGATCATTAATGTAAATAATAAACAAAAGAGGTCCAAGAATTGAGCCCTGCGGGACGCCACATAAAAAAAAACTTATACACTATAGAGGAGCTATAACCATCAAGGGCACTTGGTATTAGTATGATGAACTATGGGAGAGGCACAATAGAGGCCAGGGACTTAAAAAAATGTGCGGCAAATGTCTCATCTACTCCTACTGGCTTTCTCCTATCTCACTGTGTTTATATCGCATCAGATCTTTTAGAGTGGTTGGACATAAATTATTTTATGTATCCTTTAAGAACGCCACAATAGACTTAATAATTATTATTGAGAATACACTCTTTTTGTATAATATCATATGAATGCCTTATTTTGTGGACAGTGATGAACTTACATTGGCAACTTTCATGTTTGAGCCTGAAACATTCCTGCCATGACTTGTTGTAGGTAACGCTGTTTACATGTAAAATGTCAGCAACGCAATATGAACTTACACAGTACCAATGTACGTACAGGATACCTGGTGTATAAAAGGCCATTGTGAACTGTAGCTCAATTAATTTTCGCATACGTGCCCAGGTAGCCCATATTTCAATCATGCTCTTGGCTAAGTGAACAACTGAATGATTCAATGATTTAATATCTTTTTTAGTTTAGTGTTATTTTAAGAAAAAAATATTCGTGCACAACATCTCGACAAAAAAAATATATTCATTCAAGTGAAAGAGTAAAGAAAAAAATTCCTGCTGCTCGAAGATTCCCCACCCCCACAACTTTTCTAATGGTCTGTACCTTAAAAGAACTGGAACTGTTAATAAATGAGGAATTAGCTCATGTTGAAGAATGGCTAATGCTAAATAAACTGACTCTTAATGTAAAAAATCAAATTTCATTATTTTCAAATCTCACAAAAGGAAGCTGACAAAACATCCGAGTCTAAAATTAAACCACGAGATGTTACAGTGCATTGAAAACACCAAATTTCTACGAATCATAGTTGACCAACACCTGACATGGAAAAATCATACTAGTTATGTCACTAAAACGATTATAAGAACTACAGGTGTGTAGAATTCGCTTTTACATTAGTCAAGCACTCCTAACAATGTTGTACTACAGTTTAATATACCATAACTTTATTATGGAAATATCGTATGGGCTAATACTTATCCAAAGCGACTGGAAAACGTGTTTAAATTACAACAAAAAATATTAAGAATAATAACCTTAACATCATACACTACACCACCCCTTCCACTTTAAAGAAACTCCATCTGTTAAATACACACCAAATAATTGATCTACTTATCGCCTCATTCAGTTTCAGCCTTAACAACGTACTTCCACCTTATTTTGATGACTTCTGTATGATCAGTAGCACGGTTCACGTGTACAAACGAAATTTTGCACATATAAATTGCAATATCTCCTCAACGTTTACAGCTACAAAGCTGTCTCTTGGCACAAACAATAACAACATGTTGAACTACAGATCCGCCCAAAATCATGGATATTTATTCAATTCTAAATTTTTTAGAAATTTTTTTTTTTACCAAAATGTGCATAATTCGGGCCGTCACGCGTAACATTCACACGCAGAAAATTTTCATTTTGGCAACATTTCATGTCTTAACCGTAGTAGATTTGAGCAGAACTAGTATCCTTATAAATCAAAATTATTCATAGATTTCAGGTGTATAGGTCAAACTTTGCCAGAAAAAGCGGTTTTTCAGAAAAATGAGCTTTCTTAAACCAGTGTACTAGCGTCACGCTGTACGTTTCAATCCACGAAATCAGAAATGCGCCCAACATTTTAACATAATAGATTGCTTCAAAGATAAAATAGCCTCAATAACTGGAATTCTCACCTTTTCAACAGTCAATCCTGGAAATTTTAGCCTAATTCCTCTTTACCATCCGGAAAACGAAGCAAATTTCTGATTACCAAACACTTTGAAACGCGCCATGTTTACACCTGATTTTCGCAAGGAACGCAAAATTCAAGCAGTCTCCACACGCGAAGTATGAAACTGACCTTGCTGATTTTCTGTCATGTGTCATTCTCAACTCACAACGATTGTAAATAGCAATTTTCATAGAAAAATATAAGAAATTGGGTGCGCTAGAAGCATTTTACTAAATACCAAACGTTTTGAAACGTTTCATGGAAGGTTTCAAGTTACATTCAGCAACATCGATCTCAAAGAGAAGCACCAACTTCGCGATCTTCGATCGCCATTCCACTCGCTTTAACACTGACCGAAGGCTTCACAACAGCCTAGGTAACCACCCAAGAAACTTCTAGAAGGTCAATGTTATGCAACTTGTGAAAAACACGTGAGGAAACGTTCTCTACACGTGAGTTTTAGCTTGAAATCATCTGTCTCATCTAGCATAATCAACGTGTAAGGAAATCTGGTTACCGATGGAACGTGAAGACAAAGCAGAATCAATGAGAAAATGGAGAGAAAACCAAAAGGAGAAGAAAAGAAAGTACAGAAAAGCATTCTATGAAAAAAATAAGGCCAGAATTGCAGAACAGCATGCCCAGAAAAAGAAGAGAAAGGCAGATCAACAAACACCACGTGCAACACGAAACAGGCGTCTCAGGGCGGGAAATAATGCGGGAAAGTCAAGCACTGAAAGAGTGAAAAATTTTCGCCAGAAAAGGGATGCAGAAAAGGAAAGGTCAAAAGAGCGGGTCGAAAGAAAAAGAGTGCAAAGTAGAGAAAGGTCAAAGAATTACCGAGAACGGAAACGGGCCGCCACTGCAGATGAATTTACGGACGACATGTCAGTTTCTCCCGCTTCATCATTCCAAAGCCGTATGGCGAAAAAAAGGGCTTTAGACCAAACCAAAAACGTTTTACCGCAGACCCCGGAGAAAAAGGTTGAAATTGTTGAGAATCTTGTAAAGAGTCCTCGAACAAGAAAAGCGCTTCAAAAGAAAGGTGTTGTGAAATCTCCCGAAGAGGAAAAAGAGACGGAGGTGTTAAGGGCGTTGGTCAGTGACCTGAGTGGTGCAATAGAAGTCCTAAAGCATGACAAAAAAAGCGAAAGTAGAGCTGCTTTTGGCGCAATGAAATCATTGGCATTTGGGGAAACAGTGAAAAAGAAAAGGCTGACGTCCTCGGTTTCAAAGTTAGTTTCGCTGGATAGACGCTCTGTCAGCCGGGGAATTAAGCGCAGAGCAGAAGTCCTTAAGGGAGATGAACCCAGTTGGCTGTTCACCAAGAGGAAACCCAGAATTGACTCAGTAAGTGAAGAGATCAAGCAGACAATATGCCATTTCTGGACATATGAGGCAAGTAGGCCCACAGGGGATAAGAAAGACCTCATCAGAAAGCGCATTGGTCCTAAACAGTACCTCGAGCATGCAAAGCATGTGCTAGAACAGACACAGAGTGAAGCATTTTTCAACTTCCGCGCTCAATATCCAGAAGTCAAAATTTCACAGCGTAAATTTGAACATTTGAAGCCCTACTTTGTGAAAGCAGCAAGAGAAAGGGACAGACGATCCTGCTTATGTAGAAAACACGAGGAAGCAAGGCTGGTCTTCAACGAATGCGTTAAGTTCAGAAAGAATTTGTTAAAAGAGGCTGTTAATGCTGACAATCCACCTCTTCCAATGTCCCTTAGTGAGGCTGTAGAGATGACTTTGTGTCCAAAGCCCGAAGGAAGTGAGTTCCACAAGTTTGGTTGCATAAACAGAACATGTGACAACTGTGGGACACACCTCTTTCGGCTTTTACCAGAGGACAGTTCTGGAAGTGAATTAGTCAAGTGGAAACGCTATGACTACGTGGCCACTGGAAAGCTGACCTCTTCTGGGGATCAACAGAAGAAGATTGCCCTTGTACAGCAGGAAACAGCACCAAAGGAACTGTTCCAGTATTTCATTAAGCTGCTAGAAGCTTACCCCCTGCACCAGTTCATGGCAGTTTGGCAGAGAAAGCAGCTTGATGATCTACTGGAAAATCTACCTCTCGGCCATGTAGTTTGTATTCATGACTACTCTGAGAGCTATTCCTGCAGAGGCCAAAATGAAATACAGTCCCAATATTTCGATGTAAACAAGGCAAGCCTCCATATCACTGTTATGTTCCGCCATGCAACTATGGACGCTGATGGAAAGGAAAGTACCGCTGAGGATCCATGTGTCCTCAAGGAGCATGTTTTCGTGATCAGCGACGACCCAGTGCAGGATTTCGACTCTGTGCATCATGCGCAGAGGCTCATAGCAAAATACCTTACCCAAGATCTTAAGGTAACCGTTAACAAAATGCACGAGTTCACTGATGGCTGCGCTGCACAATACAAGTCGAGGCACTGCATTGGGGACCTGTCCTGCTGTGTAGCTGATTTTGGTTTTCCGATTCAGCGTAACTATTTCGAAACATCCCATGCGAAAGGAGAACAGGATGCTGCAGGCTCCCATGTCAAACAACAAGCCACACTTGCTGTTATACGTGGAAGAGCCGATATAACAAATGCCAAGCAGCTATGTGACCACTTAACAGCAAACTTCTCCAAGCCTGCCCAGTCTTCTTTTCCGTCCCGTTCAACTGCGGTGAGCCTGAAGAGGAGACTGTTTTATTATGTTCCAGCAGAAGGAGAAGAAGGTGTTCCCAGGAATCGAGATGGCCGCCGATTCAAAACCATCAAAGGCATTAGAAAATTGCACTCAGTGCTCACTTCTCCTCAGCAACTGAAGGTCCTCGTCAGGCAACGCTCTTGTTACTGCGGTGAATGCCTCTATGAAAATTATTCTTCTTGCAAGAATAAGGATCTTGTAGATGACTTTGAAAACATCAACTTAGAGCGAGAGGCATACCCTGCAGTAACACGCTCGCAAGATGATCAAGCCCCTCCGACCCAGCCATTACATCTACATGTTGCGGATCTCGTCAATAAGGGCAGCATCATTGCCATTGCGGCACAAGATGATGACTCATACGACTACTATCTAATGAGGGTGATAAGTGATAGCCTTGTGACTTTAAGCACTGAGGAAACCGATGACTATGGCTGTCAATTTCAAGCAGGGAACACAGTTTTGAAGGGCCATTTTTTCCTGAGACATAACTTGATAGACATGACTTATAAGCTCGATGTCAAGAAGAAAGCCATGGTTTATCCTGGAACAGTCCGTTATGTGTGCTCAGAACTCAAAAAGAAAGGAAAGGGACGTAGCGAGGTGTACCAGGTGGCAATGGATGTACATGAGGACATAATTGCTTCATTGTAGCAAACTTTTGACACAATTATTATGTCCGTGACTTTACTGGAAGTAAACTTTATCTATGTTGTGGGTGACTGTGTTTTCCTTGTGATCAAAATTTGCATTAATAATTATTTTATTCTAGTGTACAACCTTTTCCATAATTATACTTTATTCACATGATAAAACACAGCTAAAACGTTGATTTGTGTTTACATTTGTTTCATTTGCAATGAAGAAAATTTTTCATTACAAAAACAAAAAAAGAGACCTGATATTGTTAATAAAAGTGAAATGGGTGGGGCCGCAATGCATTCTGGGTACTTCAGAAATTGCACCAACTAATTCCAAAGAAGCCAATATGTTGTAATTTTGTTATAGAGGTTCATTTTCTGTGCAAATAAATGATTTCAAATGAGTTTTGAAGTTCATTCAAATTTTGTATATTTTCTTAGTATGTTACGCATTTGTACATATGTACTGTGCTACTGATCTATAGAGAACTTTACCGTGCATAGTTATAATACTAGAGAATCAAAACAACTTCACATGATATTTAACAGACAGACAAATTATGGAAAATACTGTACTAGGGAAAGATAATTAAAATCTGGAACGAAATACCAAAGGCTATCAAATACTCCGCATCTTTAAAAATCTTTACACAGAAAATGAAGCAATTCATTTTACAAAAGTGATACTGGCATAGATCTTATTTTGTTAATCGACTACTTAGCTTAGCTTAAGCTTAAGCTTTAGCTTAGCTCAGCCAGCACGCTTTCTTGCTGCTCGATTTACAGCCCAAAATTCCCATGAGGAGTGCAACGAATTTTGCGGATCTTTTGTTTTTAAGACTATCATTATGCCTTTCAAGAGACTCTTTGTTCTGTGACACTCACTCATTAGATCTTTGTATTTTATCCACGTTTATATTTTTATACCTCTGATACATTCCACCCCGTTCTTGCGCTTTTCACACATTATACTTTACACCAAATTTTTGTTATGTATATTACCGTGCAAAATTATATGTATATTACCTGATGACGCTTTTCCTCGGAATTAAATTATTATTTTAAATTTCAGCAGTCAAAGGCCTCATTTGAACTAAATTTTTCTTTCTAACGTTTTTAGTTTTGATACCATGGAATTTTCCATGAAACATAAGTACTAACTTGCTCATATTTACCAACAAAGCTTCAAGCCATGTTGCTATTGTTTAATAAAAGTGAAAGCCTAGAATGTGCCAAAGTTGTTGTTTTGAAGTTGGGTGCCATCCTTTTCTATAACGGAACCTACTTTAAACCTCTAAAACTATGAAAAAAATATCGTGAAGATCTGAATAGGCACATTCCGCAAAAGATAAACGAATTCCCACTGAAAATGCACTTATGGCATGAAATATGGAAACACAATTTCAGTTCCCGTAAAACCACTATTAGAGTTTAGCATTGAAAATTCCAGTTTTTGCTTTGTGACTCTTCACTTTTAAACTTGATAAGATGAACAGATTGATGGTGAAACACTGTCGCGCATGAACGAGGAGACCTTAAAAGACCCTTGTGCCACCTGCTGGCATTCACTCTAGGCTTCTACACAAATGTTCACAAGTTATGAAAACTTGAAGATGAAAGTACGGAAGTTCACAAGGTGTCTACCTAAACGCAACCTGCAGCTTTAAATGCTGAAATAGTCAGGAGAGGCATCTGGCACTCTAGACTACGAGCAGTCTCTCTCTATTCTGTAGTCCGTCGAGCAAAACGCGAGACGCAAATGGCCACGTGCATGACTGATGGCGCGAGGTGGGAGAGGCACAAAGAAAGAGAGACTACCCCCAAAGCCAGGGAGAATGGTCTTTCATGGTCTAGTGATTTTTTAGCGTAAGAACTGAAATCTAATTAGCCGTATCCAATGAAATCCTGTCTCTTGATGTCCTGTCATTTTACCCTGTCATTGCAACGGTGACTGATTCAATTGGGAAATATGATGTTATTGGACATAAAACTCACGCTAAATCACGCCAAATCGAAAACGTGTTTGAAGGTTTTAGTAATAGTAATAATAATAATAATAACGCAAATATTTATACACGATAACTTATCAGTTCTAATTAAAAGAACTGCCATCAAAAGGGTTCTGTAATTATCTCATAGATAACTAAAAAATAAAGAAGAAAATCGAAAGACGAAAATAAAATAAAATAACACTAAGAAATCGAAGATTCAAAAATCAAAATCTGTAAAAATTATTACTTACAAGACTGAAAAGAGTTGTGAATTATGGAATACTAGTGAAAAAACTCTTTTAAATTACTCTTAAAAAGAAACCTAGAATTTAAATTTCTTAAATGCAGAGGTAAAGTATTGTAAACTAGAGCCCCTTGAAAGGCAAAACTTCTCCGTTCAAATTCTAATTTGGCTCTGGGAAGTTTTAGTGAACACCCATTGTTTCTAGTGTTAATGTTGTGTTCAATTTTTGTAAAATATCCTTTAAAAGGGGTACAGATGTTATCCTGAAGACAGTCAAACACAATCTGGCAGGACTGTCTCTTTATTAAACTCTCCACTGTCTGGACTTGATAATTTCCACCAATGACTTTCTGACTTCCACATTCAATGCTACCAACAGAGACCCAAAGTTCCACAATACGTAAAAACAGGTTGAATCATTGCTTTGTAGATTTTCTCAGCACTGCTCTTGTCGATTAAAGGTCGGATTCTTTTGAGTAAATTAAATCTTCCAGCTGCTCTTTTATAAATTTTGTCAAAATGTGATTGGAGATTTAAGGACGAATCCAAGTTTACACCCAAGTACTTATAGGATGACATGGTATTAATCAGTGTTCCATTTCCAGTCAAAGCTAGTCGTCTTCCATTCAATGCATTACGCCTTTTGGCAGTACCAAAGATCATAAACTCAGTTTTGCCCTATTTTAGATTAAGGACAAGCTCATTATCACGAAACCAAAAGGACAGGTTGTGACAATCTTCACTGAGATGGCTTTGAATGGATTCCAGATCTCTAGCAGCTGTGAAAATTACTGTATCATAACCGCATAGGTGATGACGGAGGTTGACTGAAGATCGTATGCACATCATTAAAATGGATAGTAAACAATAGCGCTCCCAATATACTTCCCTGTGAAACCCCAAAAAATACAGGTATGGCATCTGACAAAACACCTCTGAATTGGACTGATTGCGTTCAAGAAAACAAATAATCAGTATACCAATGAAGCTCCTTATTCTTAATTCCATAAAACGGCAACTTATCAAGAAGTTACGAGTGACTAACAGTGTCAAATGCTTTTGACAGATCGATAAAAACAGCACCCAGGATGTTTCCATTGTCGACTTCTTTCCTGATTATGTACGTAAAATAAGTAACTGCTAGTTCAGTAGAGCGTTTGGATCGAAATCCGAACTGGAAAGATGACAGCAAACCATTATTCTCGAGGTGTGACAACAACTGTTTATATACAATCCTTTCCAAGATCTTAGACAAAAACCCTGAGCAATGGAGGATGTGTTTGTCATTTTAGTTCCGTTTATAGCTGCCACAGAGCCTGTTGTAATATTTGTTGGGTACAACTCCTTGATTGCTGACCAAAATTTATCTGAGGAAGAGGCTTTAACTTGCAATAGATCTTTATAGTAATTGCTCTTACATTTTTTCACTAGGCTATTCACTTTGTTACGTTGTCGTTTGTAAGATGACCAGTCAATCTCACGATTTGTCCTACGAGCCTTTCTGAGTAGTTGATCCCTCAGATTCATTTCACTTTTGACTTCACTAGACAGCCAAGGACACAGACGACCTTTGATTTTCTTGGTGATGAGAGGGGCATGTGTATCTATAGACTGCTGCAGAATACACTTAAAGCGAGAGCACACATCATTTACACAAGATGATGTAAAAACAGAGCCAGAGTCACTGGATCTCAACTCGTTACAAAAAGCCACAGAATCATAATTTGCATAATTTCTGCACATTATCAACATGGGTTGATATTTGAAGTTGTGAATCTTTCAAGTACAGCCGACTAAATCATGATCAGTCAAACCAGCAGGAATTACTTTCGTTGGTGTAGATGAGGTCAATCAAAGACCTTGAATCCTGTGTAACTCTCGTGGGATCTTTAATGAGCTGTTTTAATCCGAAGCCAGTCAAAATGCATTTCAATTCTATGCGGTCTGAGTTGACCAAATAATTACACTTAAAATGCATTCTTTGTTCTCCAAAGAGATGTTCGTAAGCATTGATTCCAATTTGCAATTAACATTTTTTGAAAGATGTTTTGATGAATCTGGAGAACGAGAAATAAATCCAATAAAAAAACCTTCAGATTTAGGAAATAAAACTTCTATCCACAGACATTTAATATTGTCTAGTTCTAAGTTGTTATGAGCGAAACTCCAAAGAAAAAACTTCCCGGTAGAGGGAGACCAGAAAAGCAGCCTCCATGCAACAATTTCTGCCGTGTATATAGTGTCAACTCTAAACATATTACGGAGAGTACAATCAAAATCGTGTTTCTACAGAGAATCTCTTCAAAGAACCAAAGAGAGCAGGCGTGGAGAAATGTTGTCTTGTCGACTTGCTTAAGGAATTCCATTTTTCCTGCGAGAAAAGTTTGTCTGAGTCAAACCAAGTGTGTTCTAAATGTTCCACGAAAATCTGTAATGCTGTTCAGTTGATGAGGTTTTTAAGGTCTGGTTTGCCACATCACGTTCGAGTCCCTCGATTCAATGCTCGCCAACTGCTGCAGAGGAACGTTTTAAGCAAATGTCCAGTTCGCCTCATTCCGCAAATCCCAGAAAGTAAACAAGAACAGCTTCCCCAATCAAAAAGGGAGTCGAGGCCCCTATGAAAGATTGCACTGAAAAGCCAACAGCTCGGGGATCAATAAATTATGATATGTCAAGTAATGTTACATCGCAAAGAATGTGTGAGGAAATTTGCCACCTGATGTCCATGGAAGAGGTCAATAAACCTGCCTTAAGAATTGTCATTCCCTCTGGCAACGACAATTTTTCATTTCGTTCTGCTCCCCATGCGACAACGGCTAACATGATCAAAAATATTGCAAAACGAATTGGAAGCCAGTGGACAATGCATTGTTTGTACAGGAAGAGCTCAAGGACAAACTCTTGCATTACCTCTCTAAGAACATGGCTCGCGAAATGACGGGGTACATCCATAGTGATAGCATGCTCAAGTACAGTGCTCCTTCTGAACTCGCGGCCTTTCCTAACTGGAAATTGGTGCACAAAATTGAAGTCTGTTGTCCTTTGTGGCAGGCTTGTTTGACAGGAGCAGCTAACGGCCATCTGCCTGGGGCGAAATTTGATGACACTGTTAATTCACTGGCATTAGCAAGTTCTGTGATTACTCACCTGCAAAGTCCTCCTATGTCTACTTTGCCTAAGAGAGTTTCCACCATTCTCGTGCGCAGTGAAGCAAAAGCAGACGATTTCGTGCGTTTAAACCCCCTTGGTATTTGTATGTCACACGACCAAGTTATTCGTGATCAAGTGGAGGCCGGCAAAAGTCACGATTCAAAGGTGTTGCTGTGGAAAAAGTCGCTGGAACAGAGGAACGGAACATTGTTTCTGATAGAAAAAATTCTTAACTTGCGTGGCTACCCTTCGATCAAATCTGTATTGAAAGAAGACTACTTCTGCTAAAGAAAATCCTGGATGGACATACACTGCATCACCTCTCTGAGAAACTGTCACCCTTGAAATACCACAAGTCTCATGATACAAGGTCTCAGTTGCCTTATTGGCTTCCTATTCCACGTATCGATAGACAGACCTTTACGAAAAGGAGATCATTGCATTCTACAATGCTTTTTGTATCTCCTTCCCAGTTTTGGCCTCTATCAGACTTATTTTGAAGGAGATTGACCTGCCCCAAAATTGTAGGAATCTCACAGTGGGTGCCCAAGTACCCACTCTCCCATGACAAGTAGTGTACAATGACACTTGGTGAAAATATGTCCCAAAGGCAGTTGAAACAATGTACTTTTGACTCATCATGAGTTTTTGCTCAATATATGTGGAACACTCCTGACAACAAATTTGAAAAAATTTTGTCGTTTTTGTCGTTTTTTGCAGATATCTACTACCTTAAGAACAATAACCTATTCGTCACGTTCCACTTTCTAAGAAACTCTATCTGCTAAATACACACCAAATAAATGATGTACTTATCGCCTCATTCAGTTTCACCCACTAAATAACAACGTACTTCTACCTTATTTTGATGAATTCTGTATAGAGAACTTTACCATGCATAGCTATAATACTAGAGAATCAAAACAACTTCACATGATATTTAACAGACTGACAAATTATGGAAAATACTGTACTAGGGAAAGATAATTAAAATCTGGAATGAAATACCAAAAGCTATCAAATACTCCGCATCTTTAAAAATCTTTACACAGAGAATGAAGCAATTCATTTTACAAAAGTGATACTGGCATAGATCTTATTTTGTTAATCGACTACTTAGCTTAGCTTAAGGTATCTGCACAGGCAAATTTTGCACATTTTTGCATCATTTTTAGTGGTTGTTTTATGGATAATATCTATATGTCACTACATTGACAGTATTCCTCAGTTCTTGAGGAACTAGAATATATCAAAATAAACTATGTTGTGTCACCCAAAAGGTGTTAATCTAATTACCCCCTAGGGTGGCACGGAAAGAGAAAAATCAAAATTTCAGAAGAATCCTTAGAGTTATTGTTAAAAAAGAAATGTAACACAAATAAGGACGTAAGATACAATAATTCTGTGTTTGACCACGACACAGCTCCAATTAATCCAGCCTCTGGGGCACAATTTGCTATTTTGTAATTTGACCCATATTTTGACATCAATAACTCATCTGTACGGCAATTCTAACCTTTAGTCAAACACAGATCTGTTCATTAACATGCTGTTTGTGTATTTGTCAAATTTCACGAAGTAATAATGATCCATTCCTCCAAAAAACTGGTTCCCGTAAGTCAAGGTAAATCGGTCACGCGGTAATTAACGCTTTTCCAGTGTGAAAAAGCTTATTTTCTTCTCAAAATCAACTGTTTTTCCTCGATACTACCATCACAGACCTTCTTGCCCGCCATTTTGAATCACCGCTGTGTAAAATGCTCGTGGAAGCCTAAGAAAATGCCAAATGACCTCTCTATAGCCCCCTTGGATTTTGATACGTGACCAGTTGCTAGGTGTGACGCATTTCCGGAAGATGCGTTACTCATTGTCAGCTTTAATGCAGTGAAGCGCGCCGAAGTATGAAGATTGAAGAAGAGTTTTATTCAAAATTGAAAAGAATTGCTTCTGTAAAGTGAAAGAAATTGGCAGAAAAACAGACCAGAGGATTAGGGGCCAAGAAAACGTTTTACTCTCCCTGCAAAATTGTCAGAAAATATCAGGTGAGAAGACACACCGATGTAATGTAAATTTAAAACAATAATAAGCCCTGGAAAACGGAGTGTATTTCAAGAACATAAATTTTGACAAGAAGCAAGTAATATTAGTCATCACAGCTTTAACAGAAGCAAGAAAAATCAAGTTGGACACACAGCGGCTGTAGTTTGTCAATGAACCCAAGCAGTGAATAGATTTTGTTCAGCGCATCAATAGAACTTGATGCTGGAAAGAGGAGTCAAATTGCGCTCCTGCCGTCCTTTTCCTTAGTAACGGAAATGAAAATTTTTCTTTAACTTCCAGTAAATCAGTCAACTTTTGAGCAGATTTTCTCTTAAATGCCAAGGTATATTCAAAAAAGAACACCAGATATGCATATTACATCATCTGAACTTACTGTAGAAAGATTTTGAGGGCAAAATAAAATGTTGAAAATTTGCCTGTGCAAATACCTTAACATTATTTCTAACGGATTGTAATTTTTATATATAATTCCAATCTCTGATACCATCTGACTAAATTAAGATGAAGTATTTTTGAAAGGGAGACTACTTTGTAAAAGCTTCCGAGGGTTTCCTTAGTCTTCTTCCCAAGTGTAGACTGTAACAACCAAATATACATGCTGTATTACTTCAATATGGAAAATAAAGTCATTTCATTTCATTTCAAGAGCATCAGCTTCAGGAATTTTTTTTGTTAACAGTTCCGATCTAGAATTATATAAACTATCTTTCTCTCACTTTAGGGCTACGCTGTGGAATGAGATACCCTGACACATCCGACACCTCCCAAAGAATAAATCCAAAAAGCACTGTGCAAATTACTTTTGGATAGTCTGAATTTAGAGGATAAAAATATTGATATGCCCACCTGAAATGGTCAACGAGCAGCCTTACGAAGATGCACCATAGTTAATTTTTTTTTCTTTTCTTGCTTTCCGATTGAAAGATGGCCTGTCGTCATCCAAACTGCAAAGCTCAAAGCAGGTTCTGTGGAATGTTGCAAGAATAAGTGTGTACAGGACATTCCAATACGAGAAGTTAAGGAGGCTAGAGAGCAGTATTGGAGGAGAAATGGGCAAGAAAGGAAAGGAATTTTGACAGGGGCCATAGAAAACGGATTAGCTTTCAACAGAGTTTTCCTTTGTTCAAAAGCCTGGTGTATGGTTCACAGGATTTCACAAACAAAGTATACAGGTTTCAAATTACTTAATACAACTAAAGACTAGTAATCTTCAAATGCAACATGAGTGTGGAACTAGTTGAATATCTCAGTACTTTAACACACTATCAATATATATTTCTTAACATAATTTTGTTAGTAATTTGTGAGAGACAACAAAGAACAAGCCGAAACAGAGCAAAAGCCAAAGAGGAAGAGTTTGGAATATAATTTAGCAATTGGGTGGTTTAGAAACTTCTCAAAAAACGCTGATCATATACCAAATTCACCATTAAGGCCACTCCCAGCATGCCTTTCAGAAAAGGCAATTTACTTTACGTACAAGGCAGAGATGGGGGAGAAGACGGTGCTGAGCCGAAACCAGTTCATTTACAAGATATGGAAGAATAATTTTCCACAAGTTTACATTCCTTAGGTATAAACATGGTAATGGTAATAAACGAAGAAACCTTTGCAAATCATTAACTGGCGTTATGCCACAGGCACTATCTAACCATAAATATCATGATTATTAAGTATGTTTGACTTAATTGTTAATCGTAAATGACCCCCTTTACCCTTAATAACTACAAAGTACCGTTATCTTTTATGATTAATAAGTGCAAAGCTCGCACTTTCTAGTTATTAACCTTGTGAATTTGCCTACAACAAAATAAACATTACTAAAAACTGGAGAAGACACTATTGTGCCATAACCTGCAAGGAGAGAAACTTCCAATCCACCTGCAAGTTGTTCAGCAACAACTCCTTTTTCCCACATGTTCCCATTGAGTAATTCTAGTTCTTCAATTTCCCCTTTTGATTGAAGACGTCCATTGTCCAACATCCCATGCACATCGATGGCGGAGTGAAACCCCATCTTTCCTCATCAAAATATGCACGTAATTTTTACTGATAACATGGATAAACAATTGTGAGTAGCGAATGGCCAGGAAGCCCTCATTCTCTCGGTGCCAAACAGAACCATCATCCTGCGTTTACCGCAAGGCCAGCGCGTCTTCGTTTATCCCGTCACCGCAATAGTAGATGACATTCCTGTCACTCATTACCCATTCACACTGGCATACGTCCAAACTATTACGAAGTCACAGGGCCAGAACATAAAACATCTTGTGCTTTGGCTGGATAGCCCCATTGTCCCTGCAGGAATGAGGTCCTGGGGGGCTGTCGCGAATCCACAAAAAGGCAGCACTCTCCATTCTGCAACCAATCCACGCCAATCTGCTTCTTCAGGTCAGACTGTGATTTTCCTTGGCAGACCCGACATTGGTAATCGCTCTGTCTCTCTCTCTCTTATTCACCTCTCATTCTTGCATTCTTTCTACACTTGTCTTCATGGAATTCTTTGATCTCTCCTTCAAGTCTCATTCTTCTTCCAACTGCCTGCATCTCATTCTTCAAACCTTCCTCCAATTGTCTACAGCTCATTTCTTTCTCTTTGTTAACTCCTTTTTGGCATTTTTATGTTTCAAAACCACTCCGTTGCAGAATCATTTCTTAAGCACAGTTCCAAGGGACGCTCTTGTGTCGGAGAACACGAGCTGAGGTAACCAACCCTTGGGGAGTGCCATAAGAGAGCTACTTCTGATACGTATCTTTCTCTTTGGAAATGCAACAGTTTACCAATGCCAACCACTCTTTCGACTCTCTCATAGTGCTACCCCGTCGTGGTGAGAGTTCCCAGTAATCCGTACCATATGGACCTCAGACGGCTAAAAATCTAAATGGCCTGCACGGGTGAAGCCAAAGGGACTGCACTCCAAACAATCGTTCCCCTTTTTAACAACATAGTCCATCGATAACTCGGCAGGGAACCTCGCCGATATCTCTATATTACCGTCTTCTTAACACACCTATGTAGACAACTAATGTTTTCTTTTTTTTGCAGCAATGTCTCAATTGTCTAGCAATAGTGGGACACCGAAGCCCAATTACAACAAACACTTTCCGTGAAGTTTTCTCCTTAATTACAGAGAGGCGCTACGAAAATTTGCCAGACGACAAAATTCTCTATTGATTAAAGGACTTGAACTGCGTGTGGTTGTTGCGCCCCACCATCGCCATCAGCGAAATGGCCAGCCCCCTCAAAGATAACTGGGACAACATTCGCACGTATAAGGGAACTGTTTTCACCGAGGAGTTCATCGAAGAGATCCAGAACTTTGTGGATCCCGTAACAGACTCCCTCCACCACCTTGATAACAAGGACCAATTAGTGAACAAGCCGCCCGATACGGATGACGTGTTAGACGTGTTAAAAGCAATAAGTGACAAGCCGGAGATTGAAGATCTCTTCATCAATGCCTTTAATGCGACGGGCCCAATACTAATGATGGCCATCCATCATGTACTTAGAAATCGCCCTCAAATACAAAGTAAAACAAAGAAAAACGATAAATTATCTTCCAAGAATAAGGCTAGCCCAATCAATTTTTAGGGCCAATTTCCCTTCGTACATAAGCCCCTCTGAATATAAGCCCCTCCAAAAAAGATAAGCCCCTCAAAATTTCGACATTTTACGGTATTTTTATAGGAATACCATTTCACTAGCTATTGATTTCTATTTCATTGGTTTATCAGAGATACAAAAACTGAGGTAACAAGATTGATCCTTTGGTGTCGCTAGAGCGCGGCTTGGATTTTTAGAGAGATGCCGCGATTTCAAAGGAAAGTAACAGCGAATTTCGCTGCGCGAATCGATAGATGCAATATTTTTTAATTAAGCCAACAAGGCCGAGTTAAGTTTTTCAGTATGACTGTGGAATTCCAAAAAAATAATGCCCTTTCTAAGCTAGTATTTTACCAGTAAAGGAGTCGAATAGCATATATTTTATACGTTTTCATTGTTTTCATTGTTAAAATGTTTTATGGAAAACAAACTTTTCTTGCAGACCTACAAAAGATCCCCAGGGAAATATACTGAATATAAATTAAAGAGTAGCACTGCCGCTCTCAGAGTAATCTAAATATTCATTATTCATCGATTACGTTGCATACACGTCAAAGGCCTCCTTTTGAGTTTAAGAGATGAATTTGAATGAACCCATCGATTTAGAAAGAGGTCCACGAACAGAATTGATCCAATGGCTTCAAAGGCGTCAGTTGCTTGCAGACCCTCTCAATTGTGCCCAGTGTAATTGAGCCATGGAACTAACAGAGAGGGACGCTAATCATGTAGACGGATTCTTTTGGTATGTTCTCTGTGTCGTTTTTCAAGATCTTAAGAACCACAAAGCTGGATAATCCGTATGTGTATCTGTAAGTGTTTATTATTTCGACTTAATTTCGACCAATTACTACACCCCTGGTTTCACTATACACACGGATTAGACATAATGAAGATTTCTGTTAAACATTTAGTAGGAGCTGTTTTGACTGATCCATCTAGCATATGATCATCCACAAAAATTCATGCTCGATCATCTTATGCATTTAAGTGCGCGCTTCAATTTACTGCCTTATTATTATTATTATTTTGAATTATGAATGGCTCACATTGTTTTGATCTGTCTCCTAAACACTCTCTCAGGCGAATTTACTCTAAGAAGACATTAAGGGAGTCCAAAGCTCTTATTACCGGTAACCATAAGCAGCGATTCTAGACAAAGGCGACCAACACCACCTAAAAATATTTTAAAATGAAAACCACAGTTGGTGTCGACCCCATGTGATTCCAAGTAGAGAGTGTATTGTTAACCTTGTTTGATCCCATATTTTCTTGGACAGATTGGTTTTTCTTGCTGCCAAAATTTCGTGCCACATGGTATGCGAGAGAAATATGCGAACCCCTAAGAATGGAAGTGAAATGGGTAGGGTTAGATGTTGTTTCTCGGTTCACTGTACATCTGAACTGAGATGAGGGAGGAGATTGGGCTGAATTTATCAAGACATTTGTAAAAGAAAATATATATATATATATATATATATATATATATATATATATATATATATATATATATATATATATATATATATATATATATATATATATATATATATAAAATATATATGAAAAAATATATATCTCTCTTTCTGATTACCGTATTTTGCATTCTAGCAAATCAGTAATGCTGAAACCTGTGACTCTGGGATGATTTTGGATCCAAAACCACTGTTGTCTTTGAACGCGTCAAGTTATGAAATTGTACAGGAGACGCTACCCGCACATTGCTTCAGAAATTGTAGCGGGTGGTGGTCAGCAGCCCATAAAATCTGACATCTTTTCTTTAGGAAGAATTGTGCTTATTCTTGGTTGCTGCTGAAAGCAACTGCGAGTTCACCGAAAGTTGCTAAACAAGCAATCTTGGACAATCCGGGAGAATGCCCATTGATCAATTAATGCAGTGTTGTAAATATAACAGCGAGATGTGCTGCAATGAACAAAAAGTGGCATTTATCCTTCCTTTTTTTCGTTTTGCTACTTTAATTATTGCCAGGCCTGTTTGTCTTGATCATCTGAATAAAATGACATTGATGTCTCGAAAGAGTTATCTCTCAGAACTTTAATGTGTGCCTAGGTGAATAAAATGTGATATCAACGTTTAACTCAGCTTTGGATTGTTGAAGATTCCAGTACACAAAACTTATGTTGTAAGTTGTAAATCACTGAAGTGGCAAATTACGTTACTATGCATATTTACTCCAGTGTTGGAGAATTGTGCAAGCATGTAAAAATTCCTCATGAGATAAGCTGCTTGCCACTTGGGCTATATAGGGCAAAATATCTGGAAAACCTCGGGTGAATAACATTTAATTTTAACGGATTTTAGCTTCTCTTATGACAAAAAGGTGTAAACATTTGTCACTGAATATTTTAGAGATCCGCTCTGGGGCGATGTTTTCAACACCTAAACTTGCAAAACGCTTTCTTTAGTCACACTTAACAATTCACTGTAAGCTAATTTGCATATTTTTTTGGTGGCCTAAGCCTGCCATGTGAATCCCTTTTAACTTCCTAAAATGTAAGACTTCAAGTATGTGGAGTACTCAGCCTGCCTGCCTTGAACAGTTTTAGCTAAATACAGGTATTGTGTATGTGTAAGGTATTTCACTGCAGATGAAGAATGCTAAGGTTGTAAACAACACTCACGAAATAAAAAGGGGTGTAAACAAAACTACACACAAATGAATAACTAAAAGACACTTTTAATCACTTGTCAAGGACTTTAAGGCTGAGAGATGTAAGATGCCAAAAAAACAATTATTGCATCCAGAGACAATTCTGGGGGCCCATGCAGTGATCTGTAAAGCACGTTTCACAGCAAGAGGAATCTTCTTTTACAAGGAGTGATACCAGAATACCTCAAATTATTCCCACTTGTGCATTGGGCATGGGAGTTGACAATCCAGATGTTGAATTTATAGTCCACTATGAAATCCCAAAAGAAGTGGAAAGTTATGTGCGGGAGATTGGGAGGGGTGGTAGGGATGCAAAAGCATAATGATGCTTTGTTGTATTATAGGCCCTTCTACCAACAGTACTTATTTGTACATTGCAAACATCTGCCCAATCTTTCCTTACTCCCTACTGTCTTAGAGTAACGTTTTCAACTGTGCAGCTCATTTGAACTAGCTTAAATAGTCTTTACAGAAATATTGAATATTAGTCTTTCAATGTTCACCCCTTAAAAGGTGTAATTGCCAGTTGATCATTTCCGTGATTCATAGATAATCGGATACACCTCGTGTTTTTAGAACTCATAGATAATTGGATACGCCCCCTGTTTTGAGAGTGATTATTTGTGAGAGGGTTGTTTGCTTTCACGCAATAATATAATTTCTTGTACTTGATGTTATGTTAAGGATTACTATGTCATTTGTAGTACTCAGTATCTTGCCTTCAATTGTTTTGTTTTTGCTTGCTGATTTTGTTTAGGACACTGTTGTTATTCGCATTTTAGTTTGACGGACATTCATCACATAAATTCTTTGGTTTAATCATGTATGCATGATCAATTGTAAACAACTATGCAAGCTCAGTTCTGGTGCACATGTATATGTTGCTTACTCTGTTATTGGATCACTAAGAGCAATAAAAGGGTTTCATTGAATTATTGCTGACTTCCTTCTGATACAGGAGTTATTGTAAGCATTCAATATTCCAGCTGCTGTTTTTCCCATATTTTAAAACTTCTGTACTTTCTTCTTCCGCTTTCAAAACACCTTTTCAGAACCGAGAAGCCTTTGTTTGTTATCCGGTCTTTTTGGTTTGCTTGCTCCTCTAAAAATGTCAGGGTAAGGTATTAGAGTGGATCATCTATCAATCCTGTTCAACTGGTACTCAAAAACAACATGCACCTGTTTGGTAGAAAAGATCCAGACGATGATTAAACCCAATTCTGCTTTGAAGTACACAAAAATGTTCCTGGAGTTAAGTACAAGTTCTTACCTTAAGGCCTTAACGATTTTCGTGTCTGTCTACGTCTCATTCAATATTGCTTACAAAACAGGCCAACAGCTTACTTTTCAGTTTATGGAAGAATTTCTCTTAAGTATAACAACATCCAAAAAAATAAAAAATACCGTGACTGTGTCACGTTTTCTGTCATAAGCTGAGGTTACTTGTAAGTGTAATGATGTTTGCTGGAGTGATGGAAAAGATGACTAAAATCAATTCTTTGTACTTTTAATTATCTCCTATGATTCCAAAGAAGTTCATTGAGTACTATTCATTTTGTCTTCATCAACCAAACCGTTTACACCATTCGCCACAATGTGGCAGCACGCACAAACAATAGGGCCCCTTGAAAGTGCAACTCGTGGTGGGTTAAGAGAAAAACACATCACTACCATTGCATCATAAATGCATGACACATTCGCAAAGAAGTGAAAATAATACCTTTATGAAGCCAAACTATAGCTCTCTACATAGAAAGGAGAAGTTTAAAGAATGCATATTCCAAAAATACAGGAATTTAGATCAGATGGTGATTGAAACCTTTCTTTTTGCACACATTCTGCATGCCAGCTTACAAAGTGACTAAAGTGGTCAGACCCGGGGTTTCCAAACAGAGCGGTCATTTTCTATGGTCCAGCATTTTCAGCAAGGCTGAGGCTGAGAAGCTGTTGGTTGTTAGAAATTGTGACCTTCTTTTGGAAAACGCACACTTGCAATATTCTTTTAAACAGTCTAGACCATTAGCTATCCATTAGTCATCCATTAGAAAGATCAATGACAATCATTAGAGGCATTTGGCAATTCGTTACCATCTGATCTTGACACGTTAGAACATATGTCACATTTGTTAGCGACAGTCAATCCGTTGACCTTCTACCTGAAACACTTGGAGACTGTGCTTTTGTGGGGTCTGCAACACCATCGCTTTAAACACATTACTTTGTAATACATCGTAACCGACTTTTATGGCTTCCTTTTGAACGGTTTTCACTTAATGTCCATTCTTAAAAGATTAGTATCAGTTGAAGAACTCACATACGGCAGCAAATTCGACCACAAAACGCGTATTTGCCATGAATCCACCTAATGGATCAGCCGCAGATTGTGCCAGACAGGCCTTCATGTGTAGATGTTAAGGGAACTTTCTTGAGGCAAGCAGCATTATAAAATGAGCTAAAAGTTCCAGAACCTACTGCTGTTTTTTCATGAATGAGACGACAGAGACGGCTTCAGCAAGATTTGCATGAAGATGTAGATTGAGAAATCAAGGAGTTTATGGACTTAGGAGCACATGAAAGGGGGACAGACTCTGATGCTGAACTTTTCGCTAGCAAAGACGAAGGAGAGGAGGAAGAAGAAAGCGACGATATTGCCATCCTCGGAGACCCAGGGGCAGATAGAGGGGGCGAGGGAAAGTCTAAACGGGCGGTAAAATAAGGCATGAAGAAAAGTAAAGAACGGCGAGAAGAGCCCCTTGGGAAATGTCTTACCAGGCCGTTCTGGCTTCTGACTGGGGCCCGAAAACAAGCTGCCCCTGGGTCTCCGAGGATGCGACAGCGCAGGCGAAACTGAAGAGTTTAAATAATTAGTTTAATTAGAAGAGTTTGAATAATAATTTTAGATTTTTTTTGTTTTGTACAACTTATGGCAAATAAAACAATAAACAATAAGATGTTCGGTTTCGACGGTCGAACGTATTGGGAGAAATTGACATCGAAGAGTTCTCTGCTCATCATGGTGCAACTAAAGATCTTAGTGACCGTGCAACATCGAAAGATTTTTTGAATCTTTTCATCGACGATGATTATCTGGATGAAATTGTTCGATACACTATTGCTTACGCCCGTTCGAAAGGAGATGAAACCTTCACAACTAGTTGTGCGGAAATTTCAGCCTATCTTGGACTGAATATTTATATGGGAATCCATAGTCTTCCTCAAATAGATATGTTTTGGGATTGCGATATTTTTGTTGGCGTGGAAGGGTTCAAGAAAACGATCCCCAAGCAGCGCTTTTCAGAACACTGGGCAGATATTTACATTTGGTCGACCCCAGTGACAAAGATCCGGCTGGCATCCTCTGCAAAGTTCAATAACATCTTCACGTCTTGCTTTTTGACCGCTCCATTTACACTTACTTTGTTTTTTATTCTTGATTTTGTTCAGATACCCACAAACATGGCCATAATAGCAGCTCTACCTTGTCTGAAAGCCAATAAAATTTCAGATGTGAAGACCATGACCTTGATAAAGGAACTCCAAACTCATGGAGTAATACAAGTGCCAAGTGGTCAGACATGGATAGAACAAATGATGGTTCTTCTTGAGAAGGAAGTGTTTACAAAAGAGAAGGTAAAAGGAAAGCGATTTTAACGATAATCTTACTTTATTCTTGATTTCGTTTAGATACCCAGAAACAGGGCAATAATAGCAGCTCTATCTTTTTCTGAAAGCTAATAAAATTTCAGAGGTGAAGACCATGACCTTGTAAAGAAACTCTCAAGTCTTGGAATAAGAATGCCAAGTGGTTAGACATGGAAAGAAATGATGCTTTTTCTTGAGAAGGAGCTGTTTACAAAAGACAAAGTAAAATGAAAGTGATTACAAAAGATAATCTTATTTTCACCAACCTATTTCTGAATAATAAACAGCATATTACATGACTGTTGGATGAATATAACATTGCATAATCTAATATGTAAATAATTTATAAACCGTCAAACTGGGAGCAAAGGCTTAGATGTTACGCCTATGCATGATATAATTCTGAGGAAAAACTCCCAAGTTAGTAAGTTTGGTTCAAGATGCTTTGGTTAGTCTCTAATTGCTGACAATTTGCAGATTCACCTTTACAGGAAAGACACTTTCAGTCATCAGACAAGGATGATCCACCGAGAAAAATAGGAAAGGTAAAGGAAAGTGAAGACTTCCTATTGTATACAAGCAGGAGTGTATACAAAGAAAATCACTCACTTCACAAAATACTAGTCCAAAGCATAACTAGTATTTAAATGTATGGTCAACAAGTGATCTAATGCATCCAATAATAACTTTACTTCTCTAGGAGTGTTGCAAGTTTTGTGCTATGGTGTTTGCTGCAATTAGGGGTACAATTGCTGGAATAGTTGAAGTGGCCGTGAAGAAATAAAAATTACGAAAGATTAAGAGAGGATAGCAAGCCAAGGTAGAATCACAGGAAATCCAAGCCATACAGCGTAAGAATAAAAGTCCACATTCCACACGTAATTCAACAACCCTGTTTTGTTCCTTCTGTGAAGGCAGTTTACTGTAGATGAAATATTATCAGGCTCAATGTCTGGGAAGGTGTCCAATTCAATAATGAGGTCATGGCCAAGCTAAGGGATTCAGCACAGGTGAAACAGATCCTGCACGGTGATGGACCGGTCTCAACTTCGACAGTTGTGGAAGAGTATGAAGAACTTGTAACACAGATACCAGTTAAGATCAGCTAATGCAATTCTGCCATTAGCCAGACATTAATTCCTTGAGGGAATTCCTTGTTGGACGACCTCCAACAGTGTGTTCCTTCTATGGTCAACCTGCTCTTTCTCCTTCTTCCCTTTACAATCTTAGTTAACTCTGCATCCTGAATCTGTCTCATTCCCATTCATGCCTATACAAGTTACACCATCATTGTTCCAACAAGTTGCATAAGCCACCAACAAATATGCATAGTCAGCCTCCTCCTGGGTATACGATGTAATATGTGTGGATGTAGTAGAGTAAGAGATAAGCATAGTGATTGAGTATGAATGAGGTGAAGTTTGATGGAAACAAGACGCTGTGGGAGCGTATATTTGGGCGTGGTCGTACTACAGGCATGATACAGGGTTGTCAATAAGGACCGGGGGCCGGGGATTTCCCGCAGCTACTCAGAGCATGGCCCCCGGCTACTTTCGTAGTTAAATTATTTCAAAAGAGCACATCTTTGAAACGCACAAACACTATCCATCAAACTAAATGCCCGTTTCATCTGCAGCAGGTTTAAGTAATTTTGAAATACTTTGTGCAAAAACTAAGAAATGTCGTGAAAAGACATTTGACTTAGATTTGGTACTAGTACACACGCGCAAAAACTCTCCGTTCCCGAAATGTCAGTCGGGAGTTCTGTAATGGTGGCGTCTCTGCCTTCAGATGCAAGTGATTTGGAAAGCGAGAGCAGCAGCGAAATTGCAGAAAGCGGTGATGAAAGTGACATCTCTGTTTCTAGTGTTAACACAGAAGATCTCTCAGACTTAGACTTCTCAGGAGATGATGAAGAAGATGGCAAAATCGGATGGAGTCGTGATCAAGCTCCCGTAAATGTAACACCTTTCACTGCGAGAGCTGGAACTGTTAGTGGAGTTGCCAAAGATGGCACCGCTAAAGATTTTTTTCAGCTCTTTATTCCCGATGAACTGTTTGACATGATCATGGAAGAAACAAACCGTTATGCTAGACAGTGCATTGCGCGAAAGCCAGACCCAAAGTGGCAAAACACAAGCCGTGAAGAAATGCAAGCATTCTTTGGCCTCCACGTGCTGTTCGGTCATCACAACCTTCCCGAGACATCTCTGTACTGGTCCAAAGACGAAACCCTTCATAAAGAGAGTAATGCCCAGAGACCGATTTGATAAACTGACACAGTACCTTCATCTTAACAACAGTGAAAATGCGATACCGCAAGGTCAACCAAATCACGACAAACTGTTCAAAGTTCGACCTTTCCTCGAAGCTGTTGTGAAAGCCTGTCGAGAAGAATATTGGCCTTGTCAGAATCTTTCCGTGGATGAAGCAATGGTTGCCTTCAAAGGGCAATTGAGCATGAAACAATACATTCAATTGAAACCGATAAAGAGGAGAATCAAAGTCTGGGAATGCACCGATTCATCAAACGGCTATGTTTGTAATTTGCAAGTTTATACAGGAAGACAAGATGGCAGCGTTACAGAGCACAGACTTGGCTACCGCGTTATGCGAGAACTTAGTGAACCATTCATTGGAAAGCATCACCACATGTTCTGTGACAATTTTTTCACATCTATAAAACTTGCTTGTGATTTGCTGTGGAACAATTCGCTCCAATCACCCAGGCTTTCCAAATAGTTTGTCACAACAAACAGCCGAAGTGCGTCACGGAAACCTAGTTGCATCAGTTTGGAAAGACACTAAGTTAGTTTGTTTTCTGAGCACTCAATCGAATCCAGTTGGCGACCAAACAGTGAACAGGAAACAACATGATGGAACCGTTATTCAAGTTCCCACCGTCCCTGCCGCCATTTCTTACAACAAGAACATGGGAGGTGTTGATTTGAACGACCAGCAAAGAAATTATTATGCCGTGGGCCGCAAGTCACGCAAGTGGTGGCGTTCTTTGTTGTGGTTTCTCGTCGATGTGAGCATTGTCAATGCTCACATTTTGGAAACTGAAGCGGAAAATCATCCCACTAGACCACAACTGCAGTTTCGCGTCGAGTTAGCAAAGACACTTGTCGGGGAATTTAGTTTGCGTTCACTTAGTGTTTCGGAAGGGCTCTTGACTGGTGGACACTGGCCGGTAGAAACCTCTAAAGGATGCTGCAAGCGTTGCTTAAAGCGTATGCGACAAAGTGGTGCCCAATGGCTTGTACGGCTTGTGCGAAACGCATTTGCCTGGAGTGCTTTCCAAATCACTCCGAGGCTGATTTGTGACAGTGGCGCGCAATTTGAATTTCACGATCGATGTATTTTTGCATTCAAACTTTGTCAATTTGTTCTTGGAAAACCAGCTGGCATTATTCAGGCAATGAAATTGAAATGTAAGTTAAAGTTTTGTAGTTTTTAACTTCTTGAATGTAAATATTTACTGTAAATAGAATGCTTTTATCTTCTGTAGAAGAAAACATGGTGGTTGGAACGAGACAGAAACAAATGTTCACAAATTGAGTTTATTGTCTTGTTAGTGACTGTCAATATTGTACATTTCTCATGAGAATTAAATACCTCATTGATTTTGCTACAACTTTGTCTGCATTATGTGTCCGAGTAGTGCTTAGTTTTGGCTACGGAGAACTTTTTCTGAAGGCTCCTCAGATCACTCAATTATGGCCAAAAGCCCTTAGGGAAGATGATACATGTCCCTATTATCTCCCTTAGGGGGTAAAGGGTTAAGTCTAATGAATCTTCACGTAGCAGACAAACCACACCCTGACACGAAAAGCACGCAAAACATCTATGGCAGCATTCAATTCTGACTGTTACATCTTCGAGTTTATTAGTTTTAAACAACAATAATGAAAGGGTGTATGGAATAAGACAAGAAAACTAGAAAAAGGTTAATTTTGATGATTGGATTATGTAAGATGCCTTCTGGAAGGAGTGTAATCAATTAGCAGAGATAAAGTTAATTTTGAAGAGTGATACCTCTAACTGCGAGTTAATCATATAAGCCCCTATTTTTATAGAGATTATATTTACGAAGGTGTTAAGTATTGTGTGTGACAGTATATTGTTTGCAATCTAAAACAAAGACAAAGGACACTAGTCAGTAAGGTAATTAAGATTTTTTTTTCCTTTCCTTTTGCTTTCATCTTTTATAATTTTCATGTCTTGAGCTTAGTAGTTTAAAATTACTCATTTGTACTCAACATCTTGCTTTACAATTGTTGTTTTATCTTGACTAGTATATTTCATTTAAGACCCATTTTTATCGTTATTTCCATTTTAGTTTTACAGTCAATCATCAATTAAATTCTTCTGTTTTATTACATGCAAATGGTCATTGTTAATGACTTCTCAGTTTTGGTGAGCATATTGTAAGTGTTCTTTATTAGGGATTCATTTACTGTGATCACCATTAGCTGTAATTCCCCTATAATTGGATTGATGACAACAGTAATAGAAGTTGTAAGGGAGACTGTCATTGAGTATTTGGCAATGAAAGGCTGTGTTCAGCTAACAACAGTTCTCAGCAAAGAGAAAATAAGGTTTTCTATCTCATCTGTTAATCACTGAGATGCCATTTCAGTGGTTTATTGATGAGAAGTCAAATCACCAAAGCTATTAATCTTTCATAAAGGGCACATGTAAAAACCTTGATGAAAAAGTCAACAGGTTTCTTTTTTCAAATCATTGTAAGGCGCATTGAGCTTTGTAAATGCATCATACAAGAATTTATTTATTTATTAATGTATTTATTATTATTATTATTACTGAGCTTTGAAGAAAGAAATAAAAAGTCTGAACAGTGAATTTAAACGGATCTAATCTGCGCTTAAGTCTAATGAATCTTCACGTAGCAGACATAAACCACACCCTGACACGAAAAGCACTGAAAACATGGCAGCATCCCATTCTGACTGTTACGTCTTCAAGTTTATTGGTTTTAAACAACAATTAATAATGAAAGGGTGTATGGAATAAGACATCATTCATTGAGGATTTGGCAATGAAAGGCTGTATTCAGCTAACAACAGTTGTCAGCAAAGAGAATATAGGGTTTTCTGTGTCATCTGTTGATCACTGAGATGCCAAACCACAAATGTAAAAAACCTTGATGAAAAAGTCAACAGGTTTCTTTTCTCCTACTGGAAAAAAAAATTAACTAAAATGGCTCCTCACAATACATCATAGACACACCATACAGCGAAAGGGGTTATTGAAAGAGACTTTTGTAATGTGGATATGTTTGTAATAGTAGTGTTCTGTACCACTGCATTCGAGGTGAGTGCAAATATCGAGGGTGCCTGATTTGCACTACATATGGGGCCATCTAGTAGCCTCTATGGCTGCCTACAAGAGTTTGCTCAAGTTGGTTTGACCTGGGCAAGAAACAGAGCCATGCTGTACTCCTTAGTCTTAACACGCTTTACTATGTGGAGGCACATATAACCAATATTATGGAAGGCACTTTTGTAGCCATTGATCATGTCTGATAAACACACAAAGCTTTGTGTTTATAACACACTACAATTTATTTTGTGCCTATTTTCGTATCACAGAGGAGCTCAACACTCATCAACTTAACTACTGTAGTACCAGCTTAGAGCTTCTCATTTGGATAAACGCTTTGGTACGGTAAATAACTTATGAAATAAATGCCAACAAAAAAATCCATTTCTCCAGATTAAAGCAAGAAAACAAGACGAGAAACTCACAAGAAAAATAATAGAGTCAACATCAGGTTTCTACCGCCAAGCGTGCTAGACCATGGTCCAATAAGGAAACAATTTTAGTGGAGTACGTCGATCTTTACTCAGCCTGACTTTCATCTGATTACTTCGAGCCGTTATTACTCCCTCAGTAACGTCAGCCAGCCGTTAATGATACATTAATTATGCGAATGTTTAGGCAATCAACCAATCAAAATCACTACCTGGCTTTCGGGTAGTGAGTGACATCACTGGACAGCATTAATGGCAGGTCGATTCAGACGTTACTGAGGGAGTAATAAAGATTCAAAGTAATCGGATGAAATTCAGGCTAGTCTTTACTAGGTTGTTGCCAACAGTGCTGGTTGGCCAAGCCTCAAAACCTCAAGTTCTTGGAAAGAGTGCGCCAATTTTAAGAGCAACTGTTTGCCCTAAGAGAATGGGTGAGTAAATGGATTTCACAGTTTATGCTAATATTAATTTGTTTTTTTTTTTACTTTTATCCACTTTAATACTCCTGATTAATACTCCTAAAAAAGACACCAATATTGACAGGATTAGGGAGCAAGATAGTGAGTCCAGTGAAAAAAAATTGACAGTGTTTGACTCGAACGTTCATCTTAGTATCTTGAGAAATGACAACATGCTCCACCTTGGCCTACAAAATTTGAGGACCTAAAGAAAAAGGATAGGATGAAGGAAATTACCTTCACCAAAAAGACTCTTCACAACACATTGGACACCTTCTAGCAATTCGATCCATTGTTGGGATGTGCCTCTGCATTCATTAACTACATGTATTTCTTCATTGGTTACCTTTGATTCAACAGAAGTTGTAAGTGCGGTGGAAAATTTATCCATTAACCTTGTTTCAATCATGCAGCGCAGCAAGGTACTTGCTGCAATTGGAAGTTTCCATTCCATCTTTGAGTTCTTTGCTGAATTTGGCTTGATTGCCTCTGAGTCTAGGTGTGACTGTGGTTTTGTGATACTGTTGAAAGAAAGGCAAAATGTCGCTGATGGTTTAATATGGGAATTTCCAGTAAGGCAGTGTTGGAAGAGGCGATCTAAAAGAGCTGGAACATTCTTTCAACATTCAAAGTGGATCCTACAACGGGGGCTGGCACTTACACCATAGAGGACCTTTGGAACCAAATGAAGAAAAAGCGGAAGAAACTTTCAGGTTACCTCAACCAATTCAACTGGCCGTGACTGCACCCAGGAAATGCTTCGAGAACAGGCTACACCACATTGATGAATTATATCCTGTAACTAAGTTCACTGGGTTGATCTCCCAAAAAAATTGGCTCTTTTAGTAGCCACTAGATAAGATAAAAATCAATGCCCAATACATACTAACAAACATGCTTGCTTTATTTTTTATTGAAAAAGGCGTGATGTTTTGGCAAATGTGTCGCCAATATTCATCCTTAGAAGACAAATCCAGCCCTTTATTTAGTGTTACATCAAATTTTAGCATGATCCATTGATGGGTCATCAGCATTCACAGGAGCATAAAGCTTGTGCCATGCAAACACAACACGAATCAAAAGAAGGGGCAACAACTGAATTGAAAGAACGCCTGTAGGACAAGCACTCCAATCAAAGAAAGAGTATCGTCAACTCATGGGAACATTGTTTACAAAATAATCAAATGGTTATCAACTCTGGTTTTCCCACAGTAAATCGAAGGAAATGATAGAAATTCAGATTTTTTATCGATATATTTAATATACTATCTTTTCTTTGGAAACACAATACTTTTCTTGCTGTTAACATGGGCTTTCTGGCCCGACGAGACTTGTGCTCTTTCAGAAACAATAGATCTTCGCACTCTCAGAAAAAAAAAAGACTGCTCATTACAAATGTGTACTGGGCTACAGCTCTCAGGCACTGGGCTAGTAAAGTAGGAATGCTAGCTAGCTAACGGGAATAAAGACTTCAAAAAAATTTGAGCCCTGAGATGTCCCTCTCTATATTATTCAGGACACTCCCATTCTTAAAAATGGCAACCCTGATGAGTACTGAGGCAAGTTTCATTTGCTGAGCAAACCTGGAGCAATTATGGAACGAAGGGAGCTGTTTCAAATCATCAATGGTAATGTGCTTTTCCCATTGAAAGCATGGCTGCAAAATAATCTGGGCTACACCTATTGGCAACAAGGAATCCTTAACCCTTATGTTATTTTGCCTAAGCAATGGTGGGACTCCTCAGCTTATCACAAGTTGGATTATTCTTTTGCAGGGCTGACTTCCCAGCAAGGCAGAAAAGCAAGCACGCCAAGAGGATTTTATACTTAACAATCTTGATCTGAAACACAGCATTTGGTTTTACTTTGATCTACAATACAGCAAGTGGCTTTAACAGAATAGACTGCCGAAAGAAAAATCGTATACTCAGTGAAAATGCAGGACATGCAAGAAACTTTAACAATAACATGCAAGACCTGTCTCCACAAACAAAAGCAAAAAAACTGCAAGAATTTCATTTCGGGACTTGAATGTTGTGTGTTTCATAACATTATCAAGTTCAGTTTTAAGTGAGTCAAATTACTATATTGACGTTGATCTTATCAAGATTTGAAGATAAAAATATTGATGATGACAGATACGAAACGACTGTCAAAAAAAAGTACCTCAAGGGACACCCTTGCATTTGGCAATAAGGTATGCAGAGATGCAATTGTGCTGGGAAATACATGTACTCTTGCCATTAAGCAAGTTTACAACCTTGCAAAGGCAGAAGAAAGTACCAAAGCCCAAATGAAGATTACTACGTAAGGTGAAGGTAAACATTACCAAGCCTTCATATGACGCATGACCAGCAAAAATAAGCTAAGTCAAACCAAAGCTACCTACAGAGAAACCACACCAATTCCAATTCAAGTCCAAGGGCTGCTTTAGATCAGGAAACGTGGTGGTGTAATTTTTCAAGCCTTTGTCACCTACCCACAGATGCAGTAATTTGACTTCCTCCGCTTCCTTGACCTTCCCACCTGACTTAATATGTATGCCCTTCTGGAGTCAAAGTGACTCCCTCTGTAACCTCAGTGGAGTCATAAAAATGCTGTTGTAAAAAGACAGAGCTTTTGTTTGCACCCTTTATCATCTGTCATTTTCACATAATCATTGCCATGGAAACATCAGATATGAGAATAACCACTACGTTTCTTTATGTGGCATCCATATTTAATATACTTGGAACAGAACTTCAAAGCAGCCACCTCATCACATTTGACTGTGTTATTAACCTCACGAAACCCCAAAATCACCAAGGAGGGCAGATGGAGTAACAGACCAAGAATTTAAAATAATGCCAATTTCTTATGGTAAAGATCACACAGCCCAGAAAAGCTTCAAAGAACAAATTGTGTTGCAGTTGTGGATCAACAGGGCACATAGTAGAGTTGTGCAAGGATTTGTTACCTACCCTTCACATTACTGGATTATATACAGAAGTACTGGACCAAATACTGCATTAACGCAGTTTAGACTTAATGCTAATTCACTGGTAAACCTCAGCTCATCTCTTAATCCTCTTATCTCTTTCTGGACAATAAGACATTTTCAAACAAGTAATTATTGACATTTTAATAACTGTATGTCAACAGGATAAAAATAAATACATGAACAAATGAATTAAAAAAGGTAATAATAAACCTCTTCTGTTATGTCTGATGTCTGTGGGCTTGTTTTGTAATGACGACAGAACTCCACCTTTCCACCCATTAAGAAAAAAAACAGACTTGCACTAATTTGTTAAGATATCTATTCTTCCTTTTTCTCCACGATTTTGATAAGATTCCAACCATTTTCAATCTTAGGCGATGCAGAAGTCCCGCCTTCTGTTTATATGGAACTGCTTCCCATTGAAAGGTCAGAATATGGATGTTTAACGAACGATAGTGGTGAACCGCAAGATTATGTTAATGCTGACATACATAAACCGCGGGAAAAGAAACCATATGAAAATGTAGACAGAGCAATCAAATTCATGTCTTGGAGGTTCAAATAGCACAGGTTAATGCAGAAGATAAGGCTAATGCTGTGAGGGAGGGAAAAGATTAAGTTGGTACATTCTTTGTGTATCTTGTGTTTCTGATTTGTTACCTGCCAGTCACTTATTACTGAATTATCTATAGAAGTACTGGACCAAATGCTGCATTAAAGCAGTTTAGACTTAATGTTAATTTGCTGTTATACCTCAATTCATCTCTCAATCCTCTTATTTCTTTCTGGACAATGAGACATTTTTTTTCTTTCAAACAGGTTATTATGGAAATTTAATATATTGTCATCACAGCAATCAAATTCATGTCTTGGAAGTTCAAATAACACAGAATAATACAGGAGGTAAGGCTAATACTGCGAGGGAGAGAAAAGTTGCAGTTGCTGGTGCATTTCATGTGTACCTTGTTTTTCTGATATAATATCTGCCACTCACCTATTACTGAATTATCTACAGAAGCACTGGACCAAATACCAAGTTAGGAGAGTTTGGACTGAACGATAATATGCTAATATTATTATTATTATTATTCATCTTTCAATCCTCTTATCTCTTTCTGAACGATGAGACATTTTCAAACAGGCTAATATGGAAAGTTACTTTAACTACATCTCACCATGGCAATCAAGTTAACCTCTTGGAAGTTCAACTAGCACAGAATACTATGGCAGATTTGGCTAAGGCTGAAAGGGAGAGAAAAGTTGCAGTTGCTGGTACACTTTTATATTATGTGTACCTTATGTTTCTAATTTGTTATCTGGTTTCCCCATCACTGGTGGATATTTATTCATTAATAGAAAAAAACATAGTTTGATGTTCCCAAATACTTTGTGATATTAAGCGAATGGAAATGTTAAAATATTTACATATTTCATTTAATCCTGTGTCTGCCACCAATATCATTCCACATTAAGCTTTAAAATAATACCTGTAACTCTACTGGTTAGCTTCTTTATTGTTATGTTGACTAATTTTCATTATTTTTAATACAATTACTTTTCCCTGCCTCAAATAGCATGTCTTTGCTAATTTGCAGGGCAACTGTATTTAGGAGTTTGTTATGTGTGAATAAAAGTTTTGTTTGTTTTGTTTTGTTTTTGTATTTTTTATTTGCTTTCTAGAGGAATGATATTTGAAACTTTAAATTCCACCTAGATCAATGCTACTTTCTCAGTTCAAACTTTTGATTTATCTGGACAATGCTAAGTCTTGTTCAGTTTTTTTTAACAGAAAAGATGTCACGCTCAAAAAAATCTGATGTGACATTAAATGAAACAAGTCCAAGACGTTTTGGACTTTGAGTACAAGTTCACATGGTTAATTTGCAACAGAAGAGTTGTCGTTAGAGCCAAGCAAGAATATATCAAACTATCGCAATGCCTGATTGGCCACAGTGAGCCGATTCGATCTTAGTCTCTGAAAGAAAGGATGAGGCCAGTTCCTGTTCAAAGACAGACGAGTTTGAAGAAGAACACAGACAGGAAAAAATAGCAAAATGAGTCAGTCAGATCTCAGGAATCCATCAACCCACCAACTAAGATTGCAAAGGTTTTGCATCAGCCAAATATCACCAAGTTTAGCAGTACATTCCAACGCATGCAGGCAGAAACACCACAGCCTTAATCTGCCACCAGAGCAAGAGAGATTAAGATAGATAGAGAGCAAGAAACCAGAATGTGAGTTTTACGGGTTCTTTCACCGAGGATGAGCCAAATTTGATGTGATACATCAATGTCGCATCTTATTCTGTATGACCTACTTATCAAGCCTTCCCCTGCTATGTATTATTGTAACATAACATATGTAGTTTTATCTTTTGATGAAATAAAGACTCATTATTATTATTATTATTATTATTATTATTATTATTATTTTATCAAGACAAGTGTTCATATTCTATTCACACCTTGCAACAAAAATTTGAGGAAATTAATATAAATAGATTTCTTTGATTATAATTGACAACTGATCATTGGGGCAATGCATTATTGTCAATGATTGATCATTATTTTAATCACAGTATGTGTGGAATATTTTACAGGACTACTGAGAACCAGTTGTAATACCACACTCTAGCATGTAGACTACTGCTTAATTTTTGATATTATCAAACTAAAGCTTAGTATTTATTGCACTTTTAGCAAGCAATATTAAGCTTTTTAAGGATAATTATTTGAATATATAATAATTATTGTTCTGTTGTCTGTACCTAGTGTATCCTTGATCCTTACGAATATCAGATATTGTATGGACTGTGGTTAGTGTATCAAATATTGTTTTTAAAACAAAGTTGACTGTTGACTGACTGAAGAAAATTCTGAATTCAATACCGCTGTCCATCAGCCTGTCAGGAATGTAAACAGGGAACAGAGGGAATCTTTGAATGTAAAGTTGGAAATTTATATGAAAAAGTTGGTGTCTGAAAGTACCTGTGGACCTATTGTGTCAACCACCATCCTCCAAGAATTCACTCAATTCCACATTAATCAAGTTTTGAACAACTGTGACAAGTTGAAAATTCTAAAAGATGTGCACACTGTTGTAGAAGTGTGGGAAAAAAAACACGCTTGGGCTATCCTGAATGCTGTGAATGAGGTTTTTGCTGGTGTTGCAATTAGTGAATTGGAATCTTTTGACCATGACAAAGATGAAGCTGACTTTGAAATTATTGACCAGGAATGGGCTTAAACGACGACTCTGAAATGAACATAGAAGTGTAACAAGTCTTATTAATAACCTTTTCCCTTAGGAACAAATACATAAGTATAACTGTGCTCTAGGACATTCATTCATTCTTAAAGAAACAAATGCTTTTGCAGACATAGATCTTTTACTACAGTCGCTTTATTTAGATATTTTGGATAAGCAAGTGCCTGTTAAACAGGTGCGTGTTTGTGGGAATTAAGTCTCATAAATGACTGATCAATGGAGGAAGACGACGAAATCACCTTTGGAGGATTTTCATGCAAAATAAAATGGATGCTAATTATGCTTCTCAGAAATCTTTTATGCACGTCACTGAGGCACAAAGCGATTAAACAATACTTCATGAAGAAATCGGAAAAACAAAAACAAGACCCAAGTCAATTTTGGAACACTTATTGACCATTTCTCTACTCTGAAATTCATTTCAGGCAAATAACATAGCACTATTGGAAAATGAGCATATTACAACTGACAACACACCGATTGCAAACATGTTCGATGACTATTTCATTAACATAGCTAACCATGTTCCGAATCCTAGTTGGTGAGGGATTTGAGACATCCCAGTGTAATCGCAGGCCACTGTTAATTCACTTCACCCGCCACCTGCCATAACACCTGTCGAGCCAATTCCAAGTTTACCAACATCCATCACTTCTACACCAACACGTGTAACTTTGCCGGCTGTCAAACCTACGCCACTTACACCAGAAAGAACCACGCCACCACCAGCACAGAGATTTTTGCCGCTACTGTCACCGTCACCACTTCAAGCATTCTCTCCGCGTCATCGGCCTTCACCAAGGTTTTCACCGATCCTATCACCGTCACCAGTTCAAGCATTCTCTCCGCTTCATCAGGTTTCACGAAGGTGACAGGGATTGTCCAGTGACTTTTCCAACTGTTCTATGGATTCTTCCACAGAAATCGTCAAATACTTACATCAGATAAGCATGCAGCAACAGAAGTTTGCGGAAAAACTAGACATGTTCATTACCGTGTTGAGTGGGCCATCAGAACGACTTCCGGAAGTAGTGGACCAGACTCCGGTCACCCTGTCCGTGGACCAGAATCCGACCCCATCACTTGACATGATGCCTGGCAACCCATCAGTGGACAGTCAGAGTCCAGTCCCATCGGAAAATCCAGATCTGAGCAGATTCCAACCTGAGGAGATTTTTTCATTAAGACAGAAGGCAGTTTCTGCCAAGAACTTTGCTGTTTTGTTGATGTGCTATTTTTTTCAGCCACGCGAGCTTGTAGGCAGAGATGTGCGAGAAGCTGGGAAACCTGCCCTCAATCCAAGTAGAATAGACACTATCAAAGAGATTATCAACAACTCAAGGAGAGCAAGAAATGGTATAGCGCAATTGCCGCATAGTAGTAGACACTTTCATATATTGCAAAAAATACGAGCGTGCACAGTAGTTTTTTCCTTTTAGTCAATTTGTTATTGCCGGAATTGCCAAGTTTTAGCGTTCCAGATATTTTATGTAATTTACATTAAGTCATTCATATTTACCAAAGCTTTTAGTGTTCAAAGAATTGATACGTAAATAGAACAAGTATAAATAGCGTATACATTACTTGCTTTTTAATATTAATTTTGTTATTGCCGAAAGGGCAAAGTTTTAGCGTTCAAGAGGTTTCATGAAATACAATATTCGTTCGTTTTTACGGAAGCTTTGGCGTTCGATGAGTTAACATGTAAACACAACATACATAAATTACGGTGGCCCACAAGTGCACACCGAATTCCAGAAAGTCACACCGAATTCAAATAACTCACACCGAATTCAAATAACTCACACCGAATTCAAATAACTCGCACCGAATGCAAATAACTCACACCGAATTCAAATAACTCACACCGAATTCAAATAACTCACACCGAATTCAAATAACTCACACCGAATTCTAATAAACTCACACCGAATTCGAATAAACTCACACCAAATTCGAATAACTCACACCGAATTCGAATAAACTCACACCGAATTCAAGTAACGAGCGACGCCTGGGTACGAGCAGTCAAGTGACTGCAAGGTATCCTGGTACCAATCCCGGTATCCTCTTCTTCTTATTCTTCTTCCCTGGAGTTCTTCCCGCTCCCGCCATGTTCTGCTCGAGCTGTGGATGTGCGTTGGAAGAAGGGGACAATTTTTGCTCCAAGTGTGGTGCAGGTAAGTGTATACAAGCCTTTCATACCGTAATTTACAGACTTAAGCAGCTACACCTATACAGCGGTGATTCCCTCGTCTGTTGCAGGGCTCGACGTTGCGACCCGTGGGGTCGCCAATGCGCCCAGCTTTTACTCAGTGGCGACCAAATTTTCACCCCTGGTCGCCAACCTGGCCCCCAAGATAGGTGACTATCTTCTTTGGGAAAACGTACACTAACGATAATCCGTTATCCTTCACACAACTAAATCCATTAATTCTTAAATATAATTTTTGGCAACCAGAATACTTGTTCTGGCGACAAAAAATGAAAACTTGGGGGCCAGCTGGCCCCAAGATTTTTTTCTGAAAGTCGAGCACTGTGTTGACTCACTTTGGATAGGGGATAGTCGTGGAATGAAATATAAATGAAATGTATCCTTATGTTTAAAAGCGCAACCATGCAGATGCGATTTTTATAATAGAGGATTGCACAAGTCACAATTTTGATACACATTAGTGGTCATTTCAATGGGGGCATAGACTGTTCACAGTCCTCTATTTTCCTGTAAGATCGTCGCGATTGCGATTGTTTATACGAGTAGCCGCCATCTTGTTTTTTAGGCAAACGCGTCCTCTAAACACTTAGGGGACGGGCGTCAGGAAGGGTGGGGGTGGGGGTGGGAGACGGCCGCTCGTAACATTCGCGACAATCTTACGGGAAAATAGAGGACTGTGAACAGTGTAATGCAAAAACCAATAAATCACAAGCTTTTAAGAGCTTTGTCCTATCCTATCAATGGGCTATTGCATTATCTTTGTTTGTAACTATGTGTTTATTGCATAAAATTATTCTAGGTCGGTGCAGCACTGCCACAACTCCAGGAAATTCAGGTACAATTGCACTGAACATTTTTATAGTAATTATTGCTATTGTAATTGATTGATTTGCTGATTTGAATTCCTGTTAGATGCAGTAGACTTAGATGTATATGATTGATCAAATTATAAAATAATATATTGTACAGTTCCAGAAAAATCCATAACCACCCCATTGAAGGTCTCGGATATTCCTAGGGGGAGGGGGGTTTTAAGCCCCAAAATTTTAGAAGAAAAGTATGATGCTAAAGTGGAATTTCCTGGGGGGGGGGGGGGTGCAAAACAAAAACCTTCCGTGGGGGGAGTATGGTTATTTTCTGGAAATGCACATTCTATTGTAATGAAGGAATACTGGAACTTTTATAGTGATCTTTTAGACTTAATATTTTCTTAATAATTATTTTTCGATTAGCTCATTCTTCCCAAGAGCAATCTAATGAACTGCGTGCAACGGGTAAGTTATTTATATTGTGTATAATTAGCCATAATTTTTTCATAATACCGATTGTAATAACCAGCCATGGGTAATGTTAAAAACACACTACCAGTACCGGTAATTTGTTTACACTGAAATACAATTAACACAACTCATGATCCCTTGTTATGCACAAATTATTATCAGTCACACAATCAGTCACACCATATATACAATGCTCTAAATGACCAATGACCAATGAGCAATGGTGAGTGGTAAACCTAACAAAATGCTGAATTATGGTGATGCTTCTTGTCACTTCATGCTACACAACAGTTGCCAAGTGCTACTGTATGAATCATCAGATGCTGTAACCAGGATAAAATTGTCACAAGTCTGAATTTTAGAGGACCAGAGATTTTATGTTATAACTTTGTGAATATTATTACTCTCTTTGTCACTATATCCCATTTGCTACCTCCAATTAATCACTTAGGGAGTAATGAGTATTGTCATCTTTACTCTTAGGCCATTCATCCACATCATGCGCTTCAACTTCTCACGCTTCAACTTGTCACGTGAAATCTTTCAATATGTTCAAAAAACTGAAAGGCCAACAGTGGAAATCCATTGTAAGCAAAAAGGCTGGAAGTGCAAGTGACAAAGAGATAGAAGTGCAGATCAACATTGGGCTCATGGTATGGAGTGACAAGAACGTGTGTATCAAACCAAAGAGAGGCAAGCGTCTTGCTTTGAGAGTGTCCAACAAAGCCACCTACAAAGTCATCCTGCAGAAAGCTGTGGAAAAGTGGAGAGCCTTTAACAGCGACCTCTATGATGAGAACGAAGACTACATTCTTCTACTTGAAAATGGTGAAGAAGCCCAGTTTCTTCCAGGTTCATCTGCCAGTAAAGAGTTTTTTTCCCTCAAACGATACAAAGAAGAAACTGGAAAGGACTACAACAAAATTGTGTTGTACCTATGCAAGCTTAGTGACTTTCACTTTGACCTAAATAGTGAATCAGATAGAGATACTGATGAGCTGGTTGAGGAGCCAGAGAAGAAGCGACTGAAAAGCTTGACAACTGATGAAGAGCCTGATGCATCTGCTGTGTTTGCTAGTGATGAGAAAATTGCAATTGAGTTACAAAGGGAGTTTGACAATGAGTTATCCATTGACATGATTGACGCTGTCGAGAACATGGAGGATGGGAAAGATGACAACATGTCAATGGGTACTATCCATCAAGATATTTCAAGTGTAATTAAGTCCCTGTCTCAAAAGGTTGACCAAGATGGTCAGTTTTTTATTGTTTCTAGAAGAGGGTCCCCATTTCCTAGAGTTTTGTCCCTGTGGCAAAGAGAAGCCAACAGATCGTCTCCTGAAAAAGTGCTAAGAGTGCGCTATAGTGGAGAGAATGGTGTAGACAGCGGTGCATTATCGCAAGAATTTCTGGCACAGTTGATTAATGATATGGGGCTGGCAGTGTTTCCAGATGGAGCCCCCATAAATTCACTGTACAATGTTCATAACAAAAGTTTCAAAACCTGTGGGGAAATCATTGCAGTGTCTTTGGCTCAAGGAGGACCAGCGCCATCTTTCTTGGATGAGAGTGTGTACCAGTTGATGTTGGACCCTGATGTGAACATTGGCAACCTAGATGTTGACAGGCATTTCACTGCAAAGGACAAAGAGCTATTCGACGCAGTAAGAGCTTGTGACACATTTGAAGGTGCTTTGTGTGATGTAATTGTTGACCATGGATACACTGGCATCATTGATCATGACCACAAAGAGGATGTCATTGGAACAATGCAACTAAGCATTATGACCAAGCGTTTGCTGTACATGAAAGAATTTTGTGAAGGTCTGAAGCTGTATGGTGCATATGATGTCATTAGGGGCAATGCTTCTTTATGCAAGCCTCTTTTTGTGAAAGGTTCAAATCAGGTGGTAGATGCCAATTATGTCTTTTCGCTTGTCAATCCAAGCTACTCGGAACAGGGCTCGTCAAAACGACCACTTGAAGAGGCAGTCATTGACAACCTACAAGATTTTCTGATGTCATTGGAAGATGAACAAATAACTGGCTATTCCGAGCCAGTAGCATGGAAGGACTTCAATGACACGAACACTGAAAGTAGCGAAGTGGAGCGATTTCAGTCCATGGACACCACACCATCTGGTGTATTGGGGTGGCTGACAGGCCAAAAGCACCGCCCCTTAAATGGAGAGCCGCTGAATGTCACTGCCCTCTTCGACCATGATTGCTTCACAAGAAATCCTAATCACACAATCTGCTTTCCCCGTGTGGCAGCCTGCAGCAAGGAAATCACAGTTCCAGTCTCCCACATGAAAACCCCAGAACAGTTTAAACATGTCTTACTACTTGCCATGTGCAAAGGAAATGCATTTGGAAATGCATAGACTTTGGACAGAGTGACAGGTTAAGGTATAGAATGGTTTTCACCCGAGTCTCGAAATGAATTTCAGGTTTTCTTTGACAGTACTCTGCAATTGATTAGCAAAACATGTTAGTTTCTCAGCAGTGAACCCAAAACTTGAAAACATTTGTATGTGTTTGCCGAGTTGTGGTTGGTTCATTGTTTCATGGTTTGCATTTGTCGTGATTGGCGACAGTAATTGTATATTTGTTTTGGTTTTACTACGCTGAATTGAAACTGCTTAGTGACATGTTTGTTAAGTTTTTGAGTGACCAGTCGAAACATTGAGGAATGTCACTGATGCAGTTCATTGTATTTTTTTTTTTACAATGTTGCTGCATGCAAAAAGGATGCTGTGGGTGGTAGTCGGGTTAGTGCATTTCATTGGCCACACAGCCTTAGTGAAGACCCAGTCAGCCACATGACCGACCCAAAGCAGTTTAAAATGTATTCTAATTTTGCAATTTACAAATGCAAGGACTTTGGACAGAGTAAAGTAAATATGTTTTATTGCATTGACAGCTTTGTATAACTAACTCAGAGAATTTCAAATTTTTCTTGTGTTGGCTGACTGGACTTTTATCACGAGTTTTAAACATTTCCCATTTACCAGCAGAACTGACAAGAGTTTAAAATGTTTATAAAGCAGCTATATTCTTTGTAGTTACCTGCATTGTTACCTGAAGAATTTTAAAGAAAAGGCATGCCTTGCTCACAGTTGGTTTCGACTGACTGAAAAGTGACAAAATGGTCACATGTAACAAAAGTTAGTGATAGAACAAGAAAATTATTGACTGTTCACAAGTATTGTTTTTGCATTCTTGGGACAAGTTTTAATTTTCAGTGTATGTACAAATTTTTATAAGTTAGTTCATGTTAATTCATTGTGACTAGTTCCTGTTAATATAACAGTGGGGCTTGGGAAGGGCTTTTTACAAGCTGTATGTTTTGGAGTGACTTTACCTAACTCGTGAAAATAATAGTAGTCTAGTACGCACTATTAGACACTAACTGCATTGTTTCCTTTTGCTTACTTTGTAGTATTACACAGTAATTTTCACACAGTGTTTCACGGGTTATGTAAAACCACTCTAGTTTCAGTTTGTTAGTATCAGTAAGTAAGTTGACATTGGTGTGGTAGGCAGTAATGCTTACTACTAAATTAGTTGAATGTTACAGTACTTTATGATAAGTGTTACCCGGGTAATGCTGCAAAGCTCTTGAGATTTCTTAACCATTAACGACCAAGTCCAGTTGTTTAGTTTACCAGGGGAGAGAAAACATTTCTGGATGTAGAGAAATGTCAGTAGGGCTGCAAAAGATATTATATTCCATAAACTGTAAAGGGCTGAGAATGCTGCATGAAACACTCTTGTAAATCAAACAGAAAGTGCTTTTAGTGTCTAATATATGTTATTGTTACTGTTACTACAAGATAATTGTTTCACATAAAACGTTGACGAAGGAGATGTTACCTACAGTAAATATCCGCATATAAGAACCTAGATTTTTGCAAGTTAGCCTAAACAGGTTCTTATGTAAATGGTGCTTACCAGGACATTAGGCTAAACAGATTCTGAAATAGGTTCTTACACGCCGGTTTTTACTGTATTTAAAGAACTCAGATCTTTCTGTTACCAACAATAAAAAACAATGAAAGAACAGTTTGACAACCTTTTGAAGAAAGTCTTATGTTTACATTTACAAAGGGCTTCGTTGTCGTTATGTTATGGAGGCAAAAAATGACCCATGACGAAAACATTTCGTACCTACATGTAATGTTGCCCATATTTGGAATGCTCTAGTCATGTGACAGATAAGAATAAATAGAATCCATGTTGTTGTTGTTTGTAAACGTACTAGTCTGTTTTTACTCGACCTTACACGGTCACAGAACCCAAGACAACTTAACAGAAGTTTGGTTGCCTGGCAGTGAAGGAAAACCAATCTGGTGTCGTAGCTTCCAGTTGGACAATCAGACACGTTTGCCCCACATACAAGAACAATTTTAATAATACAGATTTGAAACGAGTGTATCTTCTGAAACCAAACTTGGTATCTGATCTCAAGAGAAAATTACGTATACATCATTTTGTCTTGCCGATCTTCATTACCATTCAAATAAATATGAGTCAGGGCAGGTGTGTCTGACTCTGAAATAGTCAACTGGATGCATACCTGTAAAGATTATGGTACAAGTCTAAGGCTTCCCGCCAGTTTTGGGGGTTGGAAAGACCTGCAGCTTGAAAGGCATACTGAAAATACTCCTGGTATTCATTGGTGCTCTCTGCAAGGGGAAGGTAATTATCTGTGATATAGTCACACTGCTGTGCACTGACAGGAGCAAGAAAGTCCTCAGTATTGCGCAGTTCAGGTAGGTAAAACAACTCATTGGGTCTTCCTTTTACAGTGTCATGGCGCGACTCTCTGATGTAGTGGCTGTTCCAGTGTACTTTTACGCTATCCAAATCTTGCTGAATGAGCCCGGAAAAACAGAACCACAAGCACTCCATCTGTAGTTCATTACCAGTAGTGAAGACTTGTTGTTCCAGTAAGTCCTTGAAAAAGTTCATCCACCAAGTAGTTAAGTGTTGTCTTAGGTACGACCACCACCCTTCTATTCGTTGGTTGTGAGGTGAGGTTCCATAAATATGTGCCAGATCATTGCCAATGAAATAGCATTGTGCTGCTGCTACAAGGCCGTTTTCAGTGCCACAGTCAGTTCTAACCTTCATGGGGCATCCTCCGTATTCCTTCACAGCATCCATATAATATCTCCCGATCACTACGGGATTATTGTTTGTTCTGTCCAATCTTAACCATATTATCTTTCGGCTGTAACCGTCAATACAGCCATGGATCGAGAACCCGTCAGGTTTCAATTTGTCATAGCCATCAATATGCCAACAGTAGTTCGGCCCTGGATTAGTGTAAACTCTTCTTTTGAGCTTCCGCCTTCGTCTTCGTTCGCACCCCTCAGGGTCCATTTCTTGTAAGCATGTCGCCACTGCTTGCCTCGACACCTGATAACCCTCACGGCGCAAAGTATGCCACATGCTCCTGTACCCCTTTAAGCAACCAGGCCCATCTAACTCCTCCTGTATTCTAGCTCTGATATCCTGGTCATTTGAATCCAATAGGTTCCGTCGTCGAAGCCCAAGTGACTTGAATCTCTCCTTGAGCGTTCGCAGGCTCATTTCTATTCTGTGGTATTTCAGCAAAAAGCACAGAATAACCTCATACTCGTATCCTTCGTTGAAATAATATTTCAGTGCTTGTGTTTCTATATCAAGCTCAGCACCACAGGTGGCACAAAACTTGCTGTAAAGCGTCACTGTTGCTGTGCAAACTTCACATGTTAGCGATGTTGTTGAGTTTGCCGCCGCCATCTTGAAATCGCGGGAAGAAGAAGCCAAGAGGATACCGGGATTGGTCACCTCACTACTCGCACCCAGGCGTCGCTCGTTACTTGTATTCGGTGTGAGTTTATTCGAATTCGGTGTGAGTTTATTCGAATTCGGTGTGAGTTATTTGAATTCGGTGTGACTTATTTGAATTCGGTGTGAGTTATTTGAATTCGGTGTGAGTTATTTGAATTCGGTGTGAGTTATTTGAATTCGGTGTGAGTTATTTGAATTCGGTGTGAGTTTATTCGAATTCGGTGTGAGTTTATTCGAATTCGGTGTGAGTTATTTGAATTCGGTGTGAGTTATTTGAATTCGGTGTGAGTTATTTGAATTCGGTGTGAGTTATTTGAATTCGGTGTGAGTTATTTGAATTCGGTGTGAGTTATTTGCATTCGGTGTGAGTTATTTGAATTCGGTGTGAGTTATTTGAATTCGGTGTGACTTTCTGGAATTCGGTGTGCACTTGTGGGCCACCGTAATAAATAAATATCTTTAGTCTCCAAAGTCATCAAGTCTTTGTGATGTTGGGTTGAAGTCGGGAAAGAAAATTACAAAATTATAGACTTGAGGCCTTACGAATAAATTGCAGAATTCTTGATCATTATGTTTAGCGCATGGATTATTTGACTTAAGGTACCTGCACCGGCAAATTTTGCATATTTTAGGTGATACACTGACATCCAATGTAAGAGTATTATCTACATGTTAGACAATAACATCGTTCTTTGGTCCACAGGGAACAAAACTAGTGAAAAAAATTGTAAGGCTACATCACTCTAAAGGTGTTATTTTAATTACCCCCTGGGGGTGGCATGGAAAGAGAAGAATTCAAATTTCACAAAAAACACAACAGTTTGTGGGAAAAATGAAATGCAACACAAACAGGGTTGAAAAAGCAACAATCCTGTGTTTGACCAAGACACAGCTCCAAGAAATATGCCCTCTAGAGGGCAATTTGTGGCTTTGTAATTTGATCCCTTTTTGGACTTCAGTAACTCAGCTGTATGGTAATTTCATTCTTTGGTCAAACACAGATCTGTTCATCAACATGCCCTTGGTGTATTTGCCAAATATCGCGAAGAAATATTCAACCATTTTCCCAAAAAATGGATTCCCGTAAAATTAATGAGGGTGAATTACCCACATGCTCAAAACTGATATTTCGGTGTTAAACAGTCAGTTTTCGTCTCAAAATCACCTTTTCTTCATCGATAAAGTCGCTACGAACTTCTTGCCTGCCATTTTGAAACACCGCTGTTTAAAATGCCCGCAGAAACATAAAGAAATGCAAACTAACCTCTCTATACCCCGCTTGGGTTTTGTTTTATCACTCCGTTGCTAGGTGTGACGTAGTTCTGGTAGATGCGTTACACACTGCACCTGCATAGTGGATTGTGTTCAACATGGCGTCCGGTAAGAAGAAGAAGAAGAAGAAGAAGATTGGGAAAGTAAAATTGAAGAAAATTGTGTCTCTTAAGGGCAAAACATCGGCAGAAAAGCGGGGTAAAGGAGCTGGTTCAAGGAAAAGTTTCAGTCTGCCAGCAAAATGGTCGGAAGAACATACCGAATCAGACAGGAAGACGCGACTAAAATTTGTCAGCCCCGGCAAGTCAGAATACAGCTCAGAAAAAGCAGTGGCACAAACCTTCGCTGCAAGAAATTTGGAGGCTTGCTTTAATGCCTACTCAGCCTCGAGTGAACACTCTGAATCAGAGGGTTCAGAATTTTTTCCCGACATGGAGTTCAGCGATAATGAAAAAGCTGGATCTTCCAAAAGTAGTAAAGCCAAAAGCGAGGAGGATTCATCAGCTGAGCCTCCACCCAAGAAGTGCAAGATGGACATAGAGCTGCGGTTTTTTGTTAGTGAATCTACACAGTTGTTTGATTTTGTTGAGCAAGTCAACAGGACCAGCTGTTGCTCAATACCTGATTGCAGAGGTAAGATTTCCATTCCCAATTTGCTTTCACTTTCACCAGAAAATTGAGATTAATTTTGTTGTTTGGCTTTTGATGGTCAGTGCAACCATTTATATGATCAACTCATTTCTAGTTCTAGGACTTCCAGTGCATGTAACGCCCTCAATATTTTTCAGTAGAATTCTTGGGAGTGAAGCTTTAGTTTACAAATCATAATTTTTTGTCAGAACAGCCGTTCTCCGGAATTTTTTCGACATTAGATTCTCTTACAAACACTGTAATTTTTCACGCGTTTGCCTACTCGTCAAGATGGCGTTGAAAACCTTGACAAGGTCTATGAGCAATGGGTTTTGACTCGTAGCCATTCCTTTTCTCAAAAGTGTGTATTGACACAACAACTTGATCAAGCACAAGCCCATTCTTCCCATTCCAAGCCCAACTTTACTTTCATTTCCAGGTATTCTTGTGGTCTCCAAAGTGGAACCCACAGGCCTGGGAGGTAGCCTTAATGTTTGGTTTATGTGTAGTGGGTGTGAGAAAAGGTCATTGATGTTTCAAGGATCTGCTCTTGCAGAGGGGTCAAAACAAAGGGTGGTTGGACTTGCTTTAGCACTAGCTTTTTTCTTGTCTGGTCATGGGTTTGCGAACTTCAATAGAACTTTAAGACAGTATTTGGGGATTTCGTGCATATCCAAGAACAGATATTATGATGTTATTAAACTGGCATACCCGCACATAAAGGATATTCTTGATGAGGTGTGTGAAGAAGAAAAAAAAACATGCAAGAATTATCACAAGATGAACTGGGTAGCTGGACACGAGCTGTCGTTACTTCTGATGGAGTGTGGCACACTCGTGGACATTTTAGTAAAATTGGTTCTTTTATTGTTAAGAATTATTTAACTGGTGGATTACTCTAGTATGGGCACAAGTGCATGCGGGGGAAGGATAATGTTTTCGAGGAGGAGTTGTATGAGGGCACAGCAAAGTCGATGGAGGGTGTGCTAGCAGATGAATGTTATGAGCAGACAAAGATTGAGGGGTGCAAGGTTGAGGTTGTGTGGCAGGATAGGGATTCAAGTGTAGCCAAGTCCATCAGTCTGCATCATCCTGCTGGTAAGGTATATAAATGTGGAGGACATGTGGGGAGAGCTCATAGCAATAACTTGAGAGAGGCTGCTAAGAAGAAGGAGTTTTCAGAGGATATGAAATCCAAATACAAAGCAAAATTTCCTGAAATTGAAACTGCAAAGTGCAAATGCAAACGACACCGGGCTGGTTGTGGCTGAATATCCGATTCATTTATCAAAGGTGCCCGTATAAACCATTTTTGCTGCCTGCAACAGTGTACTAATCCTGATGATTATGCACAGCGCGTCAGGGTCCTCTCAAAGTACCATGTGCGGGACATCCATGACTGGGACGAAGGCGGCTCCTGTAACTTTCATCCAGCAAGAACTTGCAGTTGCAAGAAATGTGAAGAAGATCAAGTTGAATGCACTGGGGAGCCATACAAGACCAAAACACCACTCAAGTGTGATTTTCATTGGCTTGCATACAGAATAGAGTGCGAAAGAAGAGCAGACGAGGCTGACAGTGTTATTCATCCTGAAATGGGTTGAGGCCATTCGAACCTCTGTGAGGCAAGCTTCACAGTTCTTCCCCAGTTCCGACTAAAAGCCAGAGCCTCTGCAGGTATGATTGCATGCTCCAACTCTTGTAGATAATATCTTGTCTAGTCAGCCATCTTAAAATTTGCCTGTCTCCTATAATTTGTTTTATTTACCACCTAAATGTACTGTACATCACCCAGGATTGTATCATGGCTTAAAACTGAAAGTAAAACAAATCAGTGTATACCTTTTATTTTTTTTTAATTCATCCATTAGTAACCAAACTCTAAGGGAAACTAAATTGATAATAGACTGTTGTCTAAAATGTATTTGTAGAAAGTGTCTGTGTTTCTTTGGATGGACTACATGGAAATCTAAGTACACAGCGTGGAAAATGTTATTTCGGTTTGCTGGTCTGGGTTTTTAGGACTATGGACATGTTTTGTTAACTTTGTCTTCTTGCTATTTTCATCTGAGGTTGCACTACATGGCATCAACTAATGCTGGTCTATGCCAAGCTAACATGACATGGTGCTTTAAAGTCAGAGGCAACAACTACCATTGGGTCATAGACCTTTACCAAAGGCTGAACCTTCCAGTAATTCCAGCAGCGGTTGAAGCACTCGTCAAATGTGTACAGGATCGTGCGGCTAAATTGAATAAACAACAAACAGAAGCAAGGAAGCAACAGTGAATTAGAATGAAAGTAGCCAGAACAGGAGATCAGGAGGCGAGGAAAAAGTGGGTGAGACAGCAGGCAGTTAGACACACTTATGGAGGAGATTCAGACGATTAAGGAGATGATGATGGCCAGCTAGTTTCAGACGTGAATGAAATACTTGGAAACGAAGATGATCTGTTAGTTGTGAGTGGAAGAAGGTGTCATTGTGGATCCACTCGTCACCAGCGGACATCACATAAAGATTGCCCTTTGAACAAGGAACCTAAAAAGTGACTGTTGCTATAGTCTATGACAACAGGTTTAGTTTCGAAGATAGTAAGCTCTCAGAGCCCCTACCCCATTATAGTGTACTCTGTGGCCAATTATTAACCCCATTTTAGACACTTTTGAGCAGATACGTAATTTTTGTAATCATATCTTAGTCATTTTCCATGTGCCTACTTTATATTGAAAGAAGACACTTCACTTTTCACCTACAGCACAAAACATTCCGGTATGTTTGTTCACCATAAATAATGTGACCACATCCAGCGGCACATACCTCTTAGCCCCTTATAAAGTAATATCCCCCCGGGGCTATTGGATGAGGCTATTTATGATCTGAAGAATTATGCAGTTTGAGGACTGCCAAGGTGGACATCTTCCTCCCAGATCTCATAATAATATTCTTCAGGTCAAAGAGAGCCAAATCCAATATCCCCTTCCATGGCAAATATAATATTAATAAATTTGGACATTGAAATTTTCTGACTTATGCTCAGGGTCTGCATAAGAAAGTCTTTAGTTTCAATTACTGTAGTAGACAGTATAAGTATGACTTCCACAAGCTAATGTAATCATTAAAGATATATTTGTTGTGTTTCAAATATATTCTTTGTTGTTATGTTCTTTTACTTTGTCTTTGGGCACGGTAAGGTCACTATGATTTATGAGGTTGAAACAAAAAAAAATTAAACCAAGGGTAAAATCAAGCCACAAAATTTCAGTAGCATTGCAGCAATAACAAAAATCGTTATTATTATTTTCAAACACAACAAAAAAGCTCTGGTGGCAGAAAATGTGTGTGCATAGGCCTTGATTTCAAATGTTCCTTTGAAATTTCCAAAGATCCAAAGTACGAGATTCCTGCTGCTCAGTTTAAGGCTTCCAACCATTGGTGTCAACGGTTTATGAAGAGAAATGGCTTGTCTTTGAGGCAGAAAACAACGTTGGCCCAGCGTCTTCCCCCCAACTATGAAGAGATAATCGTGCAGTTTCAGCGGTTCATTATCAAGCAGTGAAGAGCCCACAGCTACCCACTTCATCTTGTGGCAAACATGGACGAAAGTCCGATTCAATTTGACATGCCCTCAAATCGAACTGTCAGTAAAACTGGCGAGAAAACTGTGAAGATTAGGACAACTGGAAACGAAAAGAATCGACGGTTGACGGTTGTCTTGACATGCGCAGGAGACGGTTCCAAGCTGAAACCGCTGGTTATTTTCAAACACAAAACCATGCCCAAAATTGCAAACAAACATGGCGTCGTTGTTGCCGTGCAGGAGAAGGGATGGATGGATGAAAATATCATGAAAATTTGGATCGAGAAAGTATGGCGATCATGAATCGGAGGACTTGGAAGACGAAGGAGTCTTCTTGTGCTTGATTCTCTCGAAGCCCATAAGACTGACCAAGTCAAGCGTTCATTCAAAAGCAAGAACACAGATTTAGCAGTTATTCCTGAGGGGTTAACTTCAGTGTTGCAGCCTTTAGATGTTTGTTTGAACAAGCCGTTCAAAGACAGAGTGAGGCAAAAGTGGATGGCATGGATGGCTGAAGGAATTCATGAACTTACGGAGGGTGGATGCCAGAAAAAACCATCCGAAGAGCTCATGTGTCAGTGGATCGGCGAAGCATGGCGTGACATTCCAAGAGAAATGGTTGCGAATTCGTTTGTAAAGTGCAGAATTACAAATTCTTTGGACGGTTCTGAAGACGATTTTATATTTGATAGCTCCTCAGATGATGAATCGATCGTGGCAGAAATTTGAGCGATAAATGAAGCAGTCGTACAAAAAATACCAGGAAAGCAACAAACTTTGACTTGCTGGTGTTTACTGGTACAGTACAGCTCAGAGATAAGCGACCAATGGACATGCAAAACACACGCGTTTTCTGTGTTAATAATATACATGAAAAAATTTCTCAATTGTGATTGGCTAAGAGGAATGCAGTTTTTGGATAACACAATGCAGAAAAACGGTAATTGAGTGCAGAAAAAAGGTAATTTAGTGCAGAAAAGAGTAACAAACGTGACATTCTGATTGGCTAAAAAACAAAGGAACTCACTGAGAGCCAATCAAATGCGCCATCTGAATGGCGCAAAATTTGGATCCGCTCCGGACCAGTTTCGAGCAAAAACCGCAATGGTTGGCGTTTGCAGCACACTTGCTTTTGCGACCGAAACAACTGTAGAGGAGCTGAAAAACCGCTCTAAAAACGAAAACATTGCGAAAAGCACTGGTTTTTGGCTCTCTTTTTGGAAGAATTGGTGCGTACGTAAGGAAATTACTGATGAAATAGAAAATTATGAGCCGGCTGAGCTTAACACTTTGCTTGAGCATTTCTACGCCGAAGTAAACAATACAAAAAAGGTGAAGATTATGAACCAGAAAGCCTTAAAGTAATGAAGGCAACACTTGATAGACACTTAAAGAACAAAGGCTGCACCCTGTCCATTGTACGTGACCGAGAATTTAGTTCGTCCAAAGAGGTGTTGGAGGAAAAAGCGAAACAGCTTCGCTTGGCTGGCTGTGGTAAGCGCCCAAACAAAGCTCGGCAAGTATCAGAGGAGGAAGAAGAAATTCTCTGCAAGAGCGGAAAACTCGAGGTAATAACCCAGAATCTTTATTTCAAACACATTGAACAATTCCATGAACTGTTCAGCCCATTTCTGCAGCTTGCAAACTTTAAAAACATCGAGCAAAATGTTGTTTTGACTGCACGTGTGATGATATTTGCAGCACTTGAATAATTTATTTTTGCACGTAGTTTACGCGGGTTGACTCCCTATTAAAGAGATTTTAAAGCTATCTCGCAATTTTTTCATGAATATTATTAATAAGTAATCACATGATTTTTCTCGTGCAATTTGGAATAAATAAGCACTCGTAAATTTTTTCAAAGACCACAAATTGCACTCGCCCTACGGGGTCGTGCAATTTTGTTAGCCTTTGAAAAAATTTACTCGTGCTTATTTATTCCAAATTGCACTCGAAATCATGTGATTACCTGTACTAACACAAAATCTTGACTAGTTTGAGAGCGCGTTTTTGAAACTAGCTTTTGCTTTTGTTATGCACTGTTTAATGCTTCATTGTTTTCCCTTTGTTTTCCCTACCCCGGGTAACTACATGTATAACAGATATAAAAACGAGAACAAACTTAGCCTATCGAGAATCGAGTCGAGAATCGAGTTTCGCAATACAGAAAATGAAAAGATTCACCATTTCTCGGTAATTTTACATAGACATACAGCTGTAACACAACACGTCATGGTTTATTCCTGCAAGCGACTGTATGCTCAAAAACAAGACCAATTAAAATTATAAAGCGAATGTTTCTTCAAGGACATCTATATCAAGCTTCATTTCTTTAAGTACGGTTTCAAATGCCTGCTCCAAATGCAAACAGACACTGTATATCTATTTTGTAACGTCAAATGTTTCTGGTCTTATCTGGCCATCAGCAGGAACAAACACATCTGACCATAACGTGACCAATCTTTGGTTCTGAAATTGCGTTCACAATCCTTGAAAACTTTCGAGAATCAATACCTTTTATTCTGCTAGGAAATATAGCAAGTTCTTTAAAGTTTGAGTTAATCTCTCGTAAAATTGGGCTTGTTTTTTTTTTGCGTTGAAACTTGATACGCGTGAACTTTTTCGTTGCCTAGCACGTGACTGCAACTACCCTGATGAAAAATTGTGCGATGTTTCAAAAGCGGCTGCATTACAGCGACTATATATTGCTTTCAAAGCTCAGAAGCTCTTGGAGGTTTCTGAAGTTTTCTTTATATGTATATTCAAATCAAAACTTTTATGTTCGCAATCACGTCTCACAAAAAGCGAAGGGCGAAATATCAAACCAAGATGCTATCATGAATTGTGAAACAGTAATTCAGGTATAAGCAATGTTTTCAGCGAAACAACACCCTGACTGTAGACACCAATGACCAGAAATTCAACTGCGATAATGCCAATGGACATTCACAAACAGGCAATTGAAAAAAAAATGTCGGCAAGTTGAATTCGAAAGACAAGCCGTAAGAACAAAGGCAACGAGAAGCGTCTTGAGACTAGGCTTTTGTACCTTATGCTTTTGCTTCCCTACTAAAATGCCCCACCTTAATGCTCCATTTTTCCCACAAAAATGCTCGGTCTCCCCAAAAAAGTCACTAAAATGCTTGGATAATGCCCCATATGCAAACGGTTTTTTAATTAATTTCAAAGTTTACACTTACAAAAACGTGCAAGTATTGCAAGTAACAACGACAACATGTACAAGTTCATAAATACAGCCAAAAAAACTAGCTGTATTAGGTTTTTTGTGAATTTTGAATTTTAGTCTTCATTTTGTTTAAAAAAGCAGGAGCTCATGGGGCATGGGCTCCTGAAAAAAGTTAATTTCTATTTCATTTTCTCGGAAAAATTAATTTTCCGGGGAAAATGCCACTAAAATGCTCGAATAATGCTCAAAGCTTTTGCCTCACTAAAATGCTCGAAAAAATGCTAGCATAATGTACAAAAGCCTACTTGAGACTTTGTTTACACACTGTCGATCGAACATTTATTTACACAAACTTCCTTTTATTGTGGATTTGACAGATATAAAGTCATGGATTGTTTTCAAGTTCAACTAGTGAACTAACGACTTCTGCTATTTCAATGATGCAAAATACCGTTCGAACAATTCTATTAACGTTCTATTAACATCCGAGCCGTGCAAAGAAATGCAAATTTCCTGAAGTCAGTTTTCAACTGTTACTGTATCTTGAATTTGCACAGTTCAGGAATTTCTTGAAAGAATTAGACAGAGTAGATTTTATTTTATAGAGTAGGAAGTTTTTTGTGATGTGAGAGAAGATAGAAGATTACTGAAAAATTAGTCTTCAAGTAATTTTGTGTTTGTTCGTCTTTCATTCTACTTCATAATGTGAAATCAAGCAGTTGATTACTGTGTAGAATCGAAACCCTGTTTCAGTCTTCACCGAGTCTTGTGGACGTTGTTAAGCCTTTTGTTGCGGCTGTTGCCTCAACAATAACCCAAGAACAATATGCTATCTCATACATACTAATCAGTTCTAATGCAAGCGCGTTTTTGAAGCACGATAGGTAAATGGACTCGCGTAAACGAACTTCTCACTAACTAGTTTGAGGCACTTTTACATGGACACTTATCTCTCAGTTGTACTGTAGGCTGAAAATTATTTTCATGCTGAATTTGCATGTAGAAATGCACTTGACAAAGTCCCCAAAATGTTTGTAAATTGTAAATAAAGTTCCTACTAAGTAATGTTTTTAATTTACAAAAAGGTTACTTTTTTCATTTTTATCCAACTTATTTGAGTTTGGATTTGGTCGGTGAACAGCGCTAGATATATACCTCGACGCTTTGCGTCTTGGTATATATATCCACCACAATTTGCTTCCCCTTCAGGGGATAATTGTACAATATTTAGTGCCGATTTATTTTTGTGAGGCAGCACATGTGTTAGTTAGTATTTCATTGTACATTTTGCATCCATTTGCTTGACTCGAAACGATTAATTATTTGGAATATTTTTCAAACAAAACAATGTGACAGTAACTTACTTGGAAGTGAAGTGATAACCCTGGCCAGGCCTGAATCCGATCCACATAAACGGCTGCCTAGCCATCCACTGATGTTTACCCATGTATTTTACATGTATGTACGAAGGCGACAGCACATGCACAAGACAAGCAGCAAAACTTCAACCTTGGATTTGGGACAAGATTTTTCAAGGTCATTTTTTTTCTCTGCAAAGCAAAACACCAGCACAAAATAATTTAGATGGCAGCTTGCTGCAAAGGCAACGCAAGTGCTCGGTGTTCCACAGGTGACCTGAATAGTTGTTCGGGCGGGCAAGAAAAATGCCGCGAGCCAGCCCTTTGGGAACAGTGCCGAGGAAAACAGAAAGAAATGAAATCTTACAGGACAAAAATAACAATAACCTACTTTCTGAATGCCTGAAAAAAAAAATGGTTTTAGGAACTGGCAAATTGAGCCCTCTGCATTTGATACAAACTTGGAAGGCTGTGCGCCACAGCCATCACAATTAGCTGTTGTTCCAAAAGTGTTTGTAGCCTTACTTGTAGACAAGTGAATGAAGCAGTCATACAAACAAATACCAAGAAAGCGACAAACTTTGGTTTGCCGGAGCTAACTGGCAGGTAGAAATTATTTTCATGCTGAGTTTGCAACAAAATCGTAAAAATGCACTTGACGAAATCCCTGGAATGATTGTATTGTACATAAAGTTCCTTCTAAGTGACATTTTTAATTGACAAAAAGTTACTTTTTTCATTTTTATCCAGTTGATTTGAATTTGCATTTGGTCGGTGAACAGCGCTATATATATACATTGACGCTTTGCATCTTGGTATTTAGTAAAAACCAACTAGTGGACTATTATCAATGCTGCATCCTGACTGGTTGAGCTACTACTAGGCTATAACAGATTATGTTATAGCCCACTAGTAGTGAAAAGCGCGGGCTTTTTGGCGGCAAAAAAGGATTAAAGTCTAGCTTTCACTAGCTAAAATTTTTTTTATTTTTGATATTTGTGACCCACTAGTTGGATTTTACTAAAACAATTATTCCTCTCGCCCTCATGGCCTCTGAGTGACTCAGAGCCCATTCGGGCTCGAGGAATTATTGATAGATATCCACCACTAATCACCTCCCCTTCGGGGGATAGCTGTATACTATTTACTGCCGATTTATTTTTGTGAGGCAGCAGATGTGTTAGTTGGCATTTCATTGTACATTTTGCATGCATCCATTTGCTTGACTCGAAACGATTAATTCTTTGGAATATTATTTAATAAAACAATGTGACAGTAACTTACTTGGAAGTGAAGTGATAACCCTGGCCTGAATCCGATCCACATAAACGCCTGCCCAGCTGTCCACTGATGTTTACCCAAAGGCGACAGCACACAGACAAGCAGCAAAACTTCAACCTTGTATTTGGGACAAGATGTTTTAAAGTCATTTTTTTGTCTGCAAAGCAAAACAATAACACCAGCACAAAATAATTCAGACGGTAGCTTGCTGCAACGGCGACGTTAGTGCTTGGTGTTCCACAGGCGACCTGAAGAGTTGTTATGGCAGGCAAGAAAAATGCCGCTAGCCCTTTGGGAACAGTGCCGAGGAAAACGAAAAGAAATGCAACCTAACAGGACAAAAAATAACGATAACCTTCTTTCTGAACGCCTGAAAGAAAAAAGCAAACGGGTTTAGGAACTGGCAAATTAAGCCTTCTGCATTTGATACATCAAACTTGAGAGGATGTGCGCCACAGAAGCGCCACAGCAATCAAACAGCTGTTGTTCCGAAAGCGTTCGTAACCTCACCTGTAGACAAATTGCGTTTACAACTTCTCGCAGTTCATATTTTTGTCATTAACAGAAAGAAGTACGTGCCATATATGCGAATAAATCCCGGAATAAATACAATAATACCTGCCAAGATCTTACCATCCACGGAGCGCTGTTTTCCTCTTCTTCACAAGTGAGCGGATGTCACATGTTACAGGTTACAGGTAAATGAGCAGACGTGTTTCCCGGTCAGCGGTTAAGAGTGACGTAGGTGTCGACGTTGGTAGCGGAAGGGAAAGGTTGGCCAAGGTTGGCCAAGGTTTCCTTGCTCTCTGAGCCCTAGCGCATCCGTTTCTCCTCAGTCTATCTGTATCCGGATAAGCCAGAATCGAAAAATAACAAGCGCGAGAGAGACGATCGGAAGAAAAAGCTAGCGTTTTCAGCTAGTGTTCGAATTGGGTAACAATCATTTCTCCAACGCAACTTCATTATTACATGACCTTGAGATCCGAATGCTCTGATAGGATATTAAGAGAAGAGAAAGTAAAATCCACTATTGGCCAGTCTACTTTCACATTTGAAAATTCACAGGAGCAAAGGATTGGGACGAGTTACCCAATGAATTGCGGGCTGACGGCCTAACTTTAGGATCTTTAAAGGAAAGACATTATTTGGCAAGAACAAGACAAAACACAGCTTAAATGTAGATTGTAGATTGATTTATTTTATTCAGTTTAACACCTTTTTTATTTTAAATATTAGTCTTCCCCCTTTTTTGCTATGTATGTTATTGATTTTTTAATCTTTAGATGTTTTATTGCTGCACATAGGTTTATACCAGCTGCTTTTTTTTTAATACTGATCCATTTTTGCAGTATAATAAAGTATTTATTATTAGTAGTAGTAGTATTATTAGTTCCTTTATTTTTTATGATCATTTTAAGAAGAAGCGTCTTTTTAAAATATTTGGCTATAAAAAAATGCGAAAAAACGTTTCTTAAAAAACATTTTAAGAAACGTTGAAAAAGTTTTAAAATATACCACGTTTCGACGTCCTCGCCGACGTCATTATAAAGTTAGAGAAATACAGTATGAATGCTCTATAAACTCAAGATATATAATAGAGTGGTTTTACTTAATTAACCCGTGAAACAGATGATAACTACCAGTGCAAAATAGCTACAGGTAAATAATAGTCAGCACAATATTGTGTAGTATTCTACTATCTATTTCACGGGTTAGGTAAAATCACTCTAGTTCATAAAAGAGAAGTAACATACAAAAATATCTTAGAACTTAAAAGGACTTAAGCAGTAACGTTGTCACTCTGAGTATCAAGGCTAGGCCTTAGTTATTTGATGAATAACATTTCGTAAACGAGGAAGTCAAATTTTCCGTGCCACTTCTTAAGAACGCGAAATTGACTCTCCTTAAAAAGTTTTAGTCACCGTGAGCTTCTAAAACATGTTACACCTGTTACCGATAGCTGAATACTTGTGTTCAGCAATGCGTTGATGAAGATGTCGGACTGAGCATCACACAAATCACACGCAAATTCATAAACTACATAATGCTGAATTAGAATGAATCGCGTTTTGCAACAGGAATGATTTTACCCATTTCTATTTTCAGTTTGGGTGGGTATCCTAAATAAAGAATGGTGGAACTTTAAGTTGTTCTTGCTTATTGAATTGTAGGTCTAAGACCGTTTGAGAGATCTGCATATATTTAAAAGCGCCTTTTTACGAAAAATGTAAATAACTTCGAATTCCCACGACAGATTTTTCCCTAACTGTAGCAAATAAACCTCAGAGCTCTCTAATTTTATATCTCCAAGTTTGAAGACAATGCTGGTCAATTTCAACCTTTAAATTCTACGTTATAAACATATCTTAATAGCGTAAAAGTTGACGCACAAATAGAGCCGAGAAGAGTGCCAATGAACTATCTTCTATCTGCAAGGGTATTCTTACCCAAAGCTTTATTGCAAGAAACTGAATAATCAGAGACCTACGACAAATACAGTTAGTCCTACAGGAAGAACGACTCAAGTTATGCTGACTGCGGGCTGTGGGACGACATTAAAGGACTTCTATTTATCAATGTTACTGTGTATATGCCTCTTTCTTTTCGAAAAATATATCCAAAAAAGCAAAATATAGCATATACGGAAATATCCTACCAGTTTTTTACACCAAAGGTTCCGGCCGTTTTTAGGAGAAACAAAGCATCCAACTCCAGTACTTCTAAGCATCCATTTTTTCAGCGGCAATGAAGGGCTGAATGAAAACCGTTGTACTTGGTGATTTATTCAAGGTTTTTAGACTTGCCATCACATTGGCACGAGCAGTTTTCCATTGGGGATAATGAGAAGAATAAGGCGATTGTCATTTTTTTCTTCATCTCCAAATGGTAAACTGCTCGAGTGAATGTGGTGGCGAGTCTAAAACCCTTGAATTAATTACCAAATACAAAGGGTTTCACTGTAGGTGGGAAATGGATGGTTGGAACCGAAGTACTGGAGTTGGCAGCTTTAATTCTCCTCTGAAACGCGAACCTGCGAAGCTAACAACTCTTGAGAGTTTTTCGTACATGGTTTATTTTGCTTTGTTAAGATTTGTTTCGAAAACAGAGGGATAAATACAAAGTACGTTTGAATAATATAAGTTCCTTTTAATCTCACTGCGCACTCAGAATAACGTTGTTCTTCTTATAGTGCTTCAGGTAACTGTAGTGGCTGTAGGTTTCTGATTACTCAGTTTGTTGTAATCAAGCTTTGGGTAAGACTAATACTCTTTCAGATAGGAGATAGTCCGTCGGCACTCTTCCTCTATGTGCGTCAGCTTTCAAAAATGTGTTAGCATAGCATTTCAAGGATAAATTTGACCAGCATTTTGTGCAAGGAGTTGTATGGTCAGGATTGACTTCAAACTTGTAGACATAAAAATAGAGGATTCTGAGGTTGATTTGCTGAAGTTAGGGAAAATATCTGTCTCAGATTTGGACGTCGTTGACATTTTGTTTTTTAAAATGTGGTTTTAAATATATGCAGATACCTCCAAAAAACAATGAAATAAAGATAAAATATAGAATTACCAATGGTGGAATTTACGAGGCCAATTGGATAATCAAGTCAGTAGAGGATAGAACTTTAACCCTTTAAGCCCTAAGAGTGATCAGCATCAAATTTCTCTTAGTAATATTAATGCTTTGTAAAACAGAGAGGTCACGAGAATTACGGATTTGATCAACAAGATGAATTTACTTGTTATTTGATCAACTTCTCTCCACTACTTCTGTAGGAAACGAATTAGGGCAACAAATGAGAATTCAAATTTTGATCTTATTGTTTAAAGGGTTAAGAAAAGTTTTTGCTGAATTTTTTTTTATAGCTAAACATTTTAAGAAAAGGTAGAAATTACAGGTTTATTTCAGATTATTTGGTGAAGGTTTACTCTAAAGTTAACCTTAAAACAAAATTGAGGCGAAAAAGTTCGCGGTTACAGTCCCAAGATATGTGATGAAAACTAGTCTTCCCTCGTCTGGTCTTCCCTTTTAACCCTCTGGTGATGTGATGTCAATCTTGTACATATATTTTAACCTTAAAACAAAAAAAGAGGACAAGATTGATTAAATGAATGTAAGACAGTGCAGTTTTCGTGGCCAGTAGGCCATGCTGCCTCTGAGCTGGGGGGGGGGGGGGGTCCAAAACTTTACTCTGACGGAAAGGCATGCGAGGCTCACCTCATCGGGACAAAGCTATGACTTTAGAACCTCATGGTATAAGTAGACGTGATGAACTGAATTAGTGACATTTATCTTTTTAGTAGCCTATCATTTTCTGTTTGCTATGTATTCAATTCTCCCATATGCAACGTTCATATTTTATCTGTATTCATTTTTCTTTTATAGCCCCCGTTGAAGGTTTGTCGTGTTGCAAACCGAAATATCGGGCAAATGTAATTCACCACTTTATTTTGGTTTTCTTTATATATTTTTTCAATCACTCTTCCTACCGTAAGGATCAGTTTACTGTTTTACGCGCCGTGGTCAACTGACGTGCCCGTTCTGTTGCTAAATCGGCCTAAAGATTTAGTTACGATTTATGCAACTGTGGCCTGAGACGATATGGCCCTAGTTACGGGCACTGGGCATACCCTAAGGTGTTTTTAGATGGTCCCTTTTAAACCTTGTCGGTACAGAATGGGATAGCCTGCGTTTCGAGTATTTGTAGTCCTGGCTGACTTTCATACCCACATGTCCTGAAAATTGCACGTATGACTAGTACACACTGACCTCACCAACCCTTAAGCTTAAGCTTTTTATCTCCCTCCGACAACGCACAATTTATTACAAGTGGTAGAGTGATCAAACCAACATTTTGTTGGTCTATGTGCTACGCCCCTGACAGTAATATATTCTGACCCGGAACACCCGCTCACAAAGCCAGATGAGCCTATATAAGATACGGGAGAATCGGCCCGAGGCTTTGCGAGTCGGTGGACCGGGAGAGAATACGAGGGGAACACTTCGGGGGGGGGGGGGGGGGAGGGGTGGGGAGAAAACTGTTATCGAGTCGATATCCAGGGTGCTGAGACCTAAAATTTACTAAAACTGGCTGAATAATCAAGCAGGTTGTTCTTTAAACTGAGGGGCAAGGTCTGTGGGTATGCTGTGTATTCTCCCAGGCCATGCTGAGAATGCTAGGAAGTGCATTAATGCTAATTTTGGCTTTTGTGCGTGTTTTCCCTAGTAAGAATAGTATTATATGATTGTTACAAGAATGCTAATTTTAATAGAGCGTACCACAAAGTTTCTTCTTCATTTTTGGAAGCTCCACGGCCAGTTCCTCAAAGCCTTGAGTGGCAAATACACTTCCATGCTCACCAGCAATTTGTCGAAGAACTTCATGATTTATTCCTCTTCCAATGCCAACTGCTACTGTGTACAAACCAGCCACCTAAATAAAAGAACAAGAAAAATATTACATATTACTGTTCTCGAGATTCCATACATTAGTTATAAATGCGTCCTAATCCTGTCAACCTGCTGAAGCTGAGTCCAACGTCGCCTACAGTACTGTTCGTAAAAAGCGTTGTTTATTCTTCAATGTTCCTCTGCTACTAGCCTGAGAGAGCATCCAGTTTTTTCGGCTCTAGTTTGACCGGAAATACGTCTGCGGTTCGCAGGCTACTCTGCTACAGGCATCCCATAGAATCAGTTATATGAGACAAAGTCAAGTGCTCAACGTTGCGTCCGTTGGCGATCTTATCAGAATATTGGCAGCCAACACACACGAAGGAACTACGGGTGTATGTGTTCGTCGTTTCAATTCAAAATGGACAAGAAAGAAAGTGTAATATGCGAATTCTTAACGGATTTTAACAAACCGTTTTGTTGGGGTTTTAATATCGGCTCAACAATGTTTTATGTAAACATGTAATGTTGAGTTTCCGTGACCACTTCCAGGTCTGAAAATGGGTATGGATTTCAGAGGCCAAGTCTGAAAAAGGGATGAGGAAAATGACATTTTTTGGTCTGAAATAGGGTCAGGATTCGGAGAACCGGACGGCAACACCCCCACCAAGAATTCCCAGGTGTACCCCCCGGGGATGTTACTTCAAATACGATTATTATCTGAGACATAGCATTTGTGACAGGCGTCAAAGGGGGTTAGGAGAGGAGGGAAAGGAGATAATGATTGGGGTGAGAAACAAAGGAACCCCTCCCTTTTGCTTTTACTTTTGCTTTTTTCTACCCCTTCCCTCCCCTTCTTGCGCCTACCACGCAGCGCGCGGGAAGGAGGGTAGTTTAGGAATTTTTGAGTGGGGATGAGCCGCTGGGACCCTGGAAACCAACCTCGTCCCCAGGGCTTTTCTTTTTAAGGGAAAAGCCCTGGGGACGAGGTTGCCTGGAACCCTTAGCCTTCACAGCGGTCAAACGAGTGAAATTTGCAAAAGTTAAGCGAAATACTTCAAAGTTAAGGTTGCTACTTTCACTATCGAAAGTTTAGGGTATTACCAACATCCTGTTAGTTTACTAAACTTTTTAAAAGTTTACTAAAAAAGTTCTAAGTGATTGAAAACCGATGCTGACGTTATTATCGGTGCCATTTTCAAACATGATTCTCTTTTAGCGAGAAGCGTTTTCAGCGAAAAAAGCTCAAAATTTTGAGAAAAATGGAAAGATAGTTATGTTGACTAACCGATTTATAAATCTTTGCCCATTTTTCTCTAACTGGTAAATGAAATCCCAGCAATAAAAAACAAAAATAACGATTTAGACGTTTGACCGCGGTGGTCCCTTAACCTAACCTTAGCCTATACCACAGATAGTTCAGCTGAAGCTTGGTACCCTATACCAGACTAAACTCGCCAACCCCCCCCCCCCCCCCACCTCCCGTATCCTAGAGTAGCTGTTTTCCAGAAACTACTGAGATCACTAGCACAATTCAGCTAAAACAAACCCGATTTGATTTTTTTATATATTTTTGAGTGGCAATTCACGGTTTCCCTAGTCCAGACTAAAATCTTCAACCAATTGATCAGTTTCCTGAAAAACGATACCCTGTATCCTGATCTAGACCCAAACTCTCTGATTTATATACCCTATCCCCGAGTGAACTGCTTGAAAACCATACCCTTCACAGCGGCACATACCAAATAGCCCATGCGTGGTAGTATCCCCCACCCCCCTTCCCCTGGGTCATGTACGCTATCTGAAAGTTAACATGTGACTTCAATACCTTGGGGTCTCCGTAGAAGTCAGCAGAAAACTTCTCAAAACTAAAACGTTTGGGTAGACCTTGTGGTTTACCATCCGTTAGCACAATCATCACGTTTGGTTTGTCCGGGCGGTCTCCACCACTTGGTGTAAACAATCCATCTCTAGCTGCATTCATGGCAAGGTCAGTTCGCGTTTTATAAGCTCGATCTAAACTCATCTCTCCGATGCGCTTTTCAAGCTGATATTTGTCGTAGAATTCTTTGTCGTTTAGTTTAAAGTTAACGGAAGCTTTATTGTTGAACGTTATTAATCCAAAATGATCTTTGTCTGGGGCTGGGTTAAAGCTGTCCACAAGTTTCACAAGTGATTCTCTCACCAATTTCATTTGGTTTTTGTTAATGCTTTTTGATTTATCAACAACGAGGCCAATGTCGAGGCCAGCAGCGCATGGAGGAGCTGAAAAAATAAAAATAAGAAGCGCACAGTTTGTAATTGTCTGGACCCCAGATTATGGTTACGGTTATAGTTATGGTTATTATGGATAATGGTTATGGTTATTATTATGATTATGGATTATGGATTATTATGATTATTATGGATTATGGATTATTATGATTATGGATTATGGTTATGGTTATTATTATGTTATTATGATTATGGTTATTGTTATTATTGTCTGGAACCAGATTATGGTTACGGGGGAGGGGGCTACTTCAAAAATGTCGCGTGCCTCGTTCGGCTATGTTCTTTGAACTGCATCTCCCTATGGGCGATACTAAACAAAGAGGTGTCAGAAGAAGAAAATCGGTTTTCATGGGCATTTCTAACTCTGAAAGACGCAGTCAATTGCGGGTTTGTCGAACTCTTTTAAGTGAAGCCTGCGGGAACATTCATCGCTTCTCGCTCCTCACCGCTAAAGACGTTTCCCTGCTAGGGATCGACGGGTCCCCCGCGGCGAAGTCAGAGGAAAAACGCCTGCGGGAAGAGACGGCTGTTTTCGCAGAGCACGAATACTACTTCACAAGTGACAACTGAAACTTATATAGTCTTTTTACAATAAAATGAACCTGAAGTATGTACTTACTGCAGGGTTTTAGATTGCATTCTGTGATATCAGTATCTGGTCCTAGATCAACGCAGTTATCCCCACCGTATTGGGGTGAGGGATTGGTACAAGACCTTATCCGTGTTTTCGAACCATTTCCACAAGTTGCACTGCAGTCGGACCATTTGGTCCATTCAGTGTAATTCCCATCAATTGCTGAAATAAAAATGGCAAAAAAATAATTACCAAACTTTTTTTTCACTTCTTTCCGTATCCGAAATCTACTGAGATATCTACAGCTCGGCAAACTAAACCTTCCTCTCCTTTTCACACGACAGTAATCGTCGAAAAGAAAAAACGACTCTCTTGACAGAGGTATTGATTGCTTTATATAATCTAAAACTTTGACATGGCCCCTCTGAGCAGTGTGGCAGTTGTGAATTTGTTAAATTCCTTGTTCATATTTCAGCAACCCCTATCTCGCGTTGCTTTTCAGTGCCCTATCACCGGCAAACATCGGCTGGTGACCAAAAAAAATTATGTGTCATGAAACAGCGCTGGCAACGTTAATACGCCATTTCCGACTTGCCTAAAGCCTCTGTTTCAGAGCGATGCTAAGTACAAAGACATTGGTTTGAAAATGATTTCTTGTTCTTATGCAAATAAAACTAATTTCACAAGGTTTTAGACATGGCGTCGTTTTGAAAGTGAGAGTTAATGGCCTATTGCTTTTTACTTGTTGGTAGCACGTTTACTCACGACAAGGATTCGGGCTGCATTCCACAGTCGCAGAAGCGGGACCCAGTTCAATACAGCTCTTCCCACCGTGTTGTGGCGGGGGATTGGTGCAAGCCCTTACTCGTGTTTTTGAGCCCCCGCCACAAGTTGCGCTGCAATCCGACCACTTAGTCCATTCAGTGTAATTACCATCGATTGCTGAAAAATAAAAATAAAAAAGACATTATCTATGAAATATATTTTTTCATATAAGAAGAAGTGTTTTTAATTACCATACATTCTTACACATAATCTATTACGTAATGATAGCTACATGTATTTTTTTAAACCGACACAACGAAATGTACAGTCATTTGAGTGAAAAGCGTCAAAAGGCAGTTTTTTTGGGGCTCGATAAGTTTCAAAATCACACAAACGAAGGAAAAGGAAAGGCGGAAAGGAAAGAGCGGGGAGGAAGAAAGGAGGAGAAGAGAAAAAAGCAATGGTTGCAGTCTTAATGTTTAACATGGCTAACCGTTGGGCGGAAAAGGTCAATTTAGCGGTAATGTTTTCAAGAAAAAATCCGGCTAAAATTACAAGACACGAAATCAAGCAACCTCTGTTAAGCTTTTAGACAATCTCCGCTTTATTCTAAATAGATGTAAAGCATAATACTTATCAGAAGTAATTTACCCTTGCCCAGATGATTCTCATAATACATATTCACTCACGACAAGGATCCGTGCTGCAATTCACAGTTTGAGAAGCTGGCCCCAGTTTAGAGCAGTTTTTTTCCACTGTGCTGTGGTAAGGGATTTGTGCAGGTTCTTGTACGCGTCTTCGAACCCCCACCGCAAGTTTCACTACAATCGGACCATGTTGTCCATCCAGTATAATTACCATCGATTGCTGTAAAATAAATAGGGAGTATTACATGTATATGATATGTCCACTAAACGTTTCCAGGATCAAATGGTTGGAGAAATAGTACGACGGAATCTCCATACTCAACCACCTCCTATAGTGGACCAACAATGCAAACTGATACCAACAACTTTCTTAGTCAAAGCCCTATTATTACAGTATTATCAGAACCTCTCGTAAAGAACAAAACGGCTACCTCTCGTAATGGACCGCAAGCACTTTTTTAGGGTGACGGTTTTATTGTTCTCAATTGTTTTGAAGCTGTTGTAAATAATCACTTTACTCGTCGTCCTGCTCTCTGTGTTTGCTATGTGAACTACGCTACTTGAAAAATTCTAAAATCTTTTGGTTAAGAACGGAACTGTTCGTATCCCCCGTAACTTAGAAATTGCGTACAATAAATTTCCTCTCAAAAAGTAGATTTATCGGAACCTCTGCTCGGAAAAGACCCCTTGTAGTTCAGATTACGAGCAGTCTCTCACTCTCTGTTGGTCCTTCGAGCGAAACGCGCGAGACACGCAAATGGCCACGTGCGTGACTCAAGGCGCGTGACGGTAGGTAATTCAATTTTCGTTTGAGACCACCCCTCTTAAGAGGGGTTGGACTGCACTTAATATTGTATCGAAATGTGACCTTATATTATAACGAAACTATTCAGTTACTCACGGCAGGGATCCCGGCTACACTTCACCGTTTCCGTGTCTGGTCCTAGCTCAACACAGTTGTTCCCACCATGTTGCGGCGGGGGATTGGTGCAAGTCCTTATCCGGGTTTTAGAACCTCCACCACATGTTGCGGTGCAGTCGGACCACTCGGTCCATTCAGTGTAATTACCATCAATAGCTGAAAAATGAACAGAACCGGAATCTTCCATATAGCTAGCAATAAACATTGTGTGATTGCAAGTAGACAAAATTATATAGCACAATCATATTACTCACGGCAAGGATCTGGGTTGCATGACACAGTCTCAGAAGTGGGGCCCAGGTCATCGCAGTTCTTACCACCGTAACTTGGTGGGGGATTGGTACAAAATCTTGTTCTCGTTTTCGAACCGCCACCACAAGTTGTACTGCAGTCTGACCACTTTGTCCATTCAGTATAATTACCGTCGATAGCTGAAAGGAAAAGACACACGACCTCTTCGACTCTGCAATTAAATGATTTCAAAGTGAAGGAACTTGTTTTAAATGATTTACTTAGCAAGGGTATTTACTTACGGCATGGATCTGGGTTGCATTCAACTGTTTCAGAAGCGAATCCCAAATCAATACAGCTTTTTCCACCATTTTGAGGCAAGGGATTGGTGCAGGTCCTTACTCGTGTTTTCAAACCTCCAGCACAACTTGCACTGCAGTCAGACCATTTGGTCCATTCCGTGTAATTTCCGTCAGTTGCTAAAAAGAGGAGCCGGTATTTATTTATAAGAAGTCATATGTGTAAAAACTAAACGCAGGGAATAAAGCCACTCAAATCGCTGCAGAGAGGGAAGGCCGCAGCAATCATTACCTTATCAAGTCCTTAAGGTTGATCACTCGTGCATTTGTCGCCTGCAACATATCATTTTCCTTGTCTGTGATGAATTCTTAGCTAGGGCCGATGTCAGTATTAGTGTGTCATACATGCATGTTTCATTTCCCCCCCCCCCCCTTCAGCTTTATTTGGGAAAATAAACAGTGAGCAAAAAAGAAAAGAAAAAAATTACTTGTAAGTAATTGTGTAAAAACAATTTCGTCAAAATAGAAATTACAAACACTTACGGCATGGTCCTGTGTCACATTGTCTCGACTCTTGTGCAGGTCCAATAGTTTCCTCGCAGTCTTTTCCATCTGCCTTTGGGGGAGGATTTGTGCAGGTTCGTGATCGTATCTGGGCTCCACCTCCACATGTTGCACTGCACTCAGACCAGTTGGTCCATTCTGTGTAGTTACCTTGATCTAAAACATGCAACTGAACTTGATTTACAAAGTCCGTGAAATGTGGAGGTATAGGCCTCGTTAAAAATAAACACGTCATAAAGTGTCATAAACAACATTGTTCTTGAAAATTACAACAATTTTGAAAATCTGAACAGGACCTTTCATAGATAAGTTTGTTTTTTTCTGTTGTCCAGGGAAAAGCCTCGCGTTTCGACCAGTTCTACCCGCCTTTTCACCTGATAGTATCTGTCAAATTTGTCGTTTACCTTTGGTTAAGGCGTTCTTCAGTTAGTACGAGTTCGAGAATAAGATAGGAAACTTTTAACGTTACATTGTGATCATAGACGGGACATTATCTCAGTATCGATTGATTCAATTACTCGCTTAAGGCGTTTGGGGTACTCAACCGTATCACTTCTATACGTATCTGTCAATCTTACAAATTAAGGCGAATTATGAACTGAAATAAGGTCAGGGCGCCACTCTGACAATACGAAACTTACTGCAGGACTGTGTGTTACATTTCTGTGACTCCCTTTCAGGTCCGAGGTGCCGACAGTCCATTCCTCCGTTATGTGGGGGAGGATTGGTACAAGTTCTGTTGCGGTACCGGACCCCGCCACCACAAGAAACGCTACAAGATGTAAATGGGCACCACTCACTGTATCCACCATCAGTCACTAGAATAACAAGCAAAGTCGCGTCATTGGGAATTAGGGAGATTAAGCAACGATGACGACAGCAATGAGAACGGTAGGAAAGCAATTGGTTTTAGATTAGCAAAACAACAACTTTGCACGTGCATCACGCTTTTCTGGACATTTTCTTGCTTTCACTGCACGACCACGACGTGAAAATGACTAATTTTACGTTTTGTGGAGGACGTGAGCATAAAACAACTACGTTCTTTCTCTTTTCCTCAACCTCGATACAGTCTTTTAGTGTTAAACTCTAGAAAAAATTGCCACAATTTGACGAATTGAACGAGATGGAATAAGCGCGATAAAATTGGAAGCAGCGCGAATTCATTTTTTAGGTGACGTTTTCGTACCCGTCGCCGTCGTTCTTGCTTAAGGTCCCTAATGGACGATGACGACGGCAACAAGAACTACAAAAAAAGCAACAGGTTTAGATTAGTAAAACAACAACTCTGTACGTGCGTCAATTTTTCCTACTTTCTGCAATAACTTTTCCAAACCTGATTCGTGGGTGGTTGAACACTCAACACAGCTATTCAACTCGTTTTGCAGTAATTTTTTTCGTCCGTTTTAATTTACCTTTACGAGCTCCACAAATTGTGAAATTAGGCAATTTTACGTGAAGATAAGGCAAAGAAGTGTACCATATAGTCTGAACACGTGAAAAACTATTGTTTTTCTTATAAAGCCTATTTTTTTAAAGTTTTCTTTCCTGTCGTCGTTGTGGTTGCGAAGGCTCCCAAATAGAGGATAAATGGTTTGGTCCTTCGATATGCGTGGCGATTCATTAGTCATACAAACTTCGGAAGGATTCCCTTACTGTATAGTATGTAGCGGTTATTATGGAGTTTTTGGTTCCTTTTGACTTCCTTTTGTAATGAGAAAATGCCATGTCCTTAAATGCTACTTCATCAAAAGATATAGTGAAAATGTCCCAATCACATTTCTTTAGAATAAAGCGAGATCATCTAAAAGCTCAACAGAGCTTGCTTGATCTGTTGCCTAGTTATGTGCAAGAATTTGTGTAAATGATGGCATCTGGATGGTGTATTGGAAGAGGTGTATTGAAGGTTGATCGCTACATAGATTGATTGATTTACAAACTTCCGCCGATAAAATTATGAAGAAGGAAAAAGGTGTGGATGGGAGGACTCCAAATTCATCTGATTTATTTCTTATCCTCTTTAAAAACTGTTAAAATTGTGTATTGGAATCCTTTAAGGAAGGGCCTCACATGGGTCCAATTTGCACCTGTTATGGAGGTTCAGTCGTTCCTCAATGATATACTGTTTAGAACGCAAGGTATTGGTCCGTTCTCAATTGTCATGTTACTACCCTTTGTGTTTATCATAAACTGTCACATGTTTTAGTACATTTGGATGACAGTGTAAATAGGAGGGATTACAGTCCGATGCATTTTTTTTTGTTTTTAGGTAGATACGCATATAACTCAGTGGGGGAAGCTTATAAGCAGCAGTTTACTGTTTAACCCTTTAAACCCTAAGAAAAAATTAAAATTCTTCTTTTTCACCCCTATTCATTTACTGTAGAAGTATAGTGGGGAGAAGTTGATCAAGTATCAAGCAAATACGTCTGGTGTGATCATGTCCTAAATCCTCATAACCACTCTGTTTTACAAAGCATAGCTATTACAACTGAGGAGAAATCTGATGCTGATCACTCTTAGAGTTTAAAGGGGTAAGGAATGTCAGGGATTGAGTTAAGCTTAATGAGTAAGAGCCCGGGAGATTCCTCTTTTCGTGTTACCGCATCTGCATGTTCCACATTTCCGTGTCTCTATGTTTGGTCCCAGGTCATCACAGTTCCTCCCACCACAGCACGGCAAGGGATTGGTGCAGGTTCTTGATCTAGTCTGATACCCTCCACCACAAGTCACACTGCATTTAGTGAAATTGGACCACTGTGAATATCCACCGTCAACAGCTAAGGAAAAGTATACTTTTGATCAACATATGATAAAGTTTTCACTTTTTTATAATTCTGACAGTAGAGGCTGTTTATGCTTGACACTGAATTAAGTAAAACGTTTCCTGATTGCCATTGCCAGAACCAGTAGAAAATGAAACACTTTGGAGCACAAATTTAATTTACTTGTAATATCACATATTGCCATCATGAGAATTTTCTGTCTGTTCTTCATAGAACAACAAAGGCATGCAAAAATCACAAAATTCGAAGGAAATCTAGGCTTTCCGGGCATGATGTGAATGGCTGACAAAGCGATAAAGACTGTAAGTTTATTACATTGGAGGATGGGAGTAGAGTATGCATTGCCGGACTACAGAGAAGTACAGTCACTGAAAGGTTAAATAACGAAGCTTGATCACAAAGGGTGAAAAGCCCATTTTTAGAAATACCATAATACTCTAAAAATCTGCAGGGCCATCCTGGCTACGGTAATTATTCTAATTCTCTATTGTTTTAAAGCATGACCTAATGATACTCAGAATACATGCATCATGTAGTTAGATTACTCTATGATGAATGGAAACCAGGCCTTTGAACCCAACAAAAAGACAGTAACTTAGCTAACCTCAGCACTGCGGCGTTTTTATGCAAGTGAAGTTAAATATTAGAGGAGTTGATGCATATTACTTGGTATGAATTCTCGCGCGAACTTAATTCTGTGAAATTGGGAAGCCACAGTTCGCGATTTTTAGGAGATACTGAACCAAAGTATTTTAATTTTTACGATTTCCTCCTGTTTAGGGTCTTTTTATTAAAATATTAAGACAATTTGTTTTTACCAGACAACTCAATGAAGATAAGGTAGTATTTGTGAACACTAAGGAATCCCATTTTTAACCCAAAACAATAGGCAGCTTACTGGTTTAAAAATGAGATCGAAACATTTTACTACTGCTACATTGAAGTTCTTTTATTTCAGCCATGTTTACTTTGAATAACCTAATTTAAAATATATTTTACCACGCTGTTGAAATTAATAGATTCTCTAAGATATTTACTGGCATTTTAACATTATTACATGTAGGCTAGGGTGAAGTAGGATCACACTAGGGAATATTTTTCCAGACTGGTCCTTTTAGTATTGGCCGTCGTTTTGTCGTTTACATGCAGATGCGTGAATCCCAAACAAAGTCAGCCTGGTTTCGTCGCGTATCTGAGAATTTTGAATACGAATTCTAAAGTGAATACTTTGTGTCGGAGTCCTGTTCAATCCGCACTGATATCTTGCGACCCTTTCGCCTGCGATCATACAAGTTTGCGGTAATACAAAATGGCGGATGTTACAGGTAAACTGCTTGGTAACCGTTTCTGCATAAATGTGCCGGTTTATAAATGTGTGCAAACGGTTGCGAATCAAAATAAGTTTTTTTTAGTATAAAGACCAGCTAAACCGAACACCCTAAATGTAATAAATCTGGAAATATTCATGATTCTGAAAAAAAAAAACTTTTCCAGTGAAACCCAAGCCTAACTTTCACTGTTTCTATTCTTCGCCGAAACATATAAATAATTACAAACAACAAAATGAACTTTGAGAAACTGCTAAATCCATGGACTGTCATTTTGTATTTGCTTTGTTACTTTTAACTTATTTTCCTGTTCTGCGGAGTTTTATTTATGTTTCAATTAGTACTAGTGAGGTGGAGGTTCTCACTGTTCGCCTTTTGACACATTTTGAGAAACCGAACTCCTTTAACCTTGACTCATTGACAGAATGAAATCTCTCTCTCTCTTCTCCAACCGGCAACAGCCTGGTCAAACTGGTTTACAGTCGAAATGTCAGTGCAGCTAAAATTCGATTAAAATATTAAAACATAACATGTCACCATTCGTTTTTGGTTAACATTTCGTCCCACTGGTCTGACGAAAAAATGTAATATGGGTTAATCTCCTTCATCTTTAAATCAAGGGGTGCTCTTATGATCGACGACAGAGAGATGTCCTCTTCCGAGGGAAACCAATTCGCTTCCATGGCATCCCAATCCTCTGGGGAAACGAATGAAGGAGTACAGGTTGTATCGACATCTACTTCGCGTTCCAGTTGCGCTGAAAAGCGATTTAAAGTTCTACAGGGATCTATTTGTACAGTCATTTCTTCCAGGACCCGTTCGACGTCCATTCGCGCCTTCATCCGCTCCATTGTGCGCCGTTGTCCCTCCCTGCGAATTTCATGGCGGCGGTAAATGTAGGGGTCTACCTCATTTTCGACTGAGTTACTGTGCATGGGTGACTTGGATTTAGGAGGCGTGAGTCGACCAAGCGGCTTCAGCAACTTGAGACCGGGGTTCTGCTTAGGACGTGGCTTCCTTCGGGCTCGTGGGGCGGTTATCTGATGCGTCTGATTGGTCTCCCAACGAACTCGAGAAGCAGCGACGTACTCCTGGATAAGCTGCTGAACGATAGGAGATGACTTATCTAGGTGGTATAACGTGGCGATGTGGGGCTGCTTTCGAGCCCGCGCACGCCATTTCTGTTCCCGCACTTTGTCGGGATTAGCTCGTTTCCACTTTCTCACGTTGGAAACCACTTTATCCGCATCCCTGTAGGGCATGATGACCAACACTGAGCTGCAACTTCATACGAGAAGACTATAATAACTACTTTGCCCCATGTGATCCCGGTTATTATGTGCCAATAGCGGGGGTATGCTCATGTTAATTTATAATTTTCCGATCACCGCGCCAAAAACATACCCCACATGTGTCAAAATAAAGTCTAGTCTTAAAAAACAAACTCTTGATCACGCTGGTCATAAAATGTCATAAAATGTCTTAAATTCAACTCCTGTAAAACTATTTCATCCTTTTGAGTTGGGCATTTGAGGCGTTTCGATACAGTTTTTAAAAGGCCATACCGATATTTTTCAATCGCCTTAAAAGTGGTTTTTTCCTTGTCCGATCGCTACAAAATTTTCGCCAGTAATTGGCTATGGATTGAAATTTGTGAAACTGTAGTTTTAAGTAAAATCAATATTACTATGACCACAATAAACAAAAAAAAATGAAATTAATAAAAGCCGAATTTTGCGTGATCTAGACCAGCTACTGCAAATCCAACACTAGGAACTTAAAGTTTGGTGTTTAGCAAACAATCTCCTTAAGAGGTAAAAAATTCGGTGTATTTGAATTCGACTTAATCGAAAATTTTCAGTAGCCGTGATAGATTATTTAACCCTTTCCCTGCCAGAGTGCTTCATGGAGTTTTGTAAGGTGACTCTAACTTTTGAGTCTGCAGACCAAATCCTATGATGTGACCATCCAAATGAAAGCTATCTGCCTGTATGGTCACATGATTCTATTTGTTTGTCAGAATTCTAGAAAATGAAATTTGGAAATTTGGTCGAAATTTGCCTTTAGCCACATTTGGCAGTGAAAGGGTTAATAAAAACGTTATAAAGGACTCAAATTATACTTAAGTAGCGTTATAATTCTGCTAATATCATATTTACAGATGTTACAACAAGAATAATTTCAAACTGGTAGCCTTTAATCAATGTTCAAGACTTGTTAGAGCTTTTTCAAGGTGAACAATAGCCTCAGTACGACGTTTAATGGCCTGCCCCACTTGACAGTACCAACGTCATTGTACTAAAATCCTCGCGTTTCACTTAGTTTTAAATAGAGTTTAAAAGGGTTGGATAGTTAAAAAATATTGAAGAACCATCCAACTTCCCCCTATCACCTATAGGGTGCATAAACGATCAACTCTGATCCACCAACCGTAGAAAGCTCACTTGCTCTGTTACCGTACTTTTTTCTTTTGAGATCTGGAAGCCGATGATTATACAAAATACAATGAATTTAGGAAATATGTTTAAACATACATTTTAAACCAGTTTAAAAAACAATTTCTTTTTCCAGAAAGTATGTGGGTTAGGGCAACTTACCTCGCGTAGTACTAAATGTATCGATTTTCATTTAGGCACAATTTGATTTTAGAGAGTATCAAAGTTGGCAATATTTGGAAACTCATGGTATTTTTCGCGATGGCCCATTAAAAGTAAGACCTGTTTCAAACGTTGTACTACTGCTGTACCGACCTTAATTCATAAATTACAAATATATTAGAAAACATTTTAAGACCTTTTAAAAGTTCAATAACCTGCTTTTCATTTTTAAGTTTTGATTTCCCCAGCAGCTATTTTATTCGACTGAATTAGATTCGACGTTTGGAACCAAGTCGTGGTAGAGTCGTGCTAGAGTTGTGGTGAAGTCGAGCCAGCTTAGAACTGCGGTAGCACGACGTATGAAACGGCCTACAATGAAAATGGTTGGAATCATTATAAGTTCCTGGAAAAATGCCAACCTACCCCTCCCCTAAACCAACATTAACACCTTCTTCTCACTTAGGGCAAAATGTTGGCTTAGGGGTGGGATAGGTGGGCATTTTCCCAGCAACGTATGATGAGTTGAACATACGACATGGAAACGAGTTGCATGTTTGATATTCCACCGCTGGTCCCAGGCCAGTGCAAGCTTTGCCACCGCTGCTCGGTTCAGGATTGTTACACAGTCGCGCACGTGTCTTCACTCCATTGCCACAAGTTGAATTGCACTCAGAAAACTCGCTCCACGAAGAGTAATCACCATCGATTGCTGTAGAACAAAGAAAGTTAAAAGTGTGTCTGTGCTAACTTATACCTTCAAAGTAATTTTACGATTTTGTTTGAACAGCTCATCGCTTCTTCTCAGGGATAGGACATGTGTCTCAGCAGCTCAGGACCGAGCTGAAATTATAACTAAGTATATCCAGTTATCTTTTCCGATACTACGAACTCTAAAAAAGGATTCGTTTTTGGTAATTTGACGATGTTTGATTTATTTTCATAATACAGTCTATTTTCATCTTTACATTTCAACGCCAAAGGTATGCACACATAGTTCAGATATAGAAAGACAAAGTAATTTTTTGAAGAGGTGAAGATCACGCAAGATTTTCTTTGATTCTAAAGAGAGTCAATGAGTCAATAGACAGAGCTGAATGTACCTAAAACATCTCTAGCTACTCATTGCTACTTAAGACTCGTAAAGTTGACTCACCTTGTGATTTCCCTTCAACTGCAAGAAAAAAAAAAGACAATAAATCATTCATCTTGGCACAACGGGGCAGAACAAAGGATCCTTCACAGTAATTTTCAGGGAGTTACAATAACTCCTCTAGTGGGACTAATTTAACTCCTTACAGTAGAGTTATTTTTGGGGAGTTATTTGAACTCCAAAAAGGAGTTTAAAGAACTCATTTTCAGGAGTAAAAGTGACCCCAGATATTGAGGAGTTAAAATAACCCCCAAAAAGGAGTTATCCTGTAGCTAACTTTCAGAGTTAAATTAACTCCAAAAAGAGTAAATACAACCCATGTAAGGAGTAAAAGTAACCCCATTTCGGAGTTATTTTAACTCCAGACTGGGAGTAAAAAGAACTCTTTTTCAGGAATAAAAATGACCCCAAATTCGGAGTTAAATTAGGAGTTAAAATAACCCCAAAAAAGGGGTTATCCTGTACCCAAAATTTTTACTCCATTTTTGGAGTTATCGTAATAACTCCCTAAAAATTACGGTGTTGAGTTCGAGAGACTATGGAATTGCCACGTAGGTAAGTTCTTGTTCGATCTTGTACTCGAGGATAAAAAGTTTATGTGATCCCTCGGTTTCAGAGCATTATGTTGATTACTGAGAAATCGTCTGGTCTATTGAGTGCAATAAGAATGTTTTTTAACCAACGATGGAAACGTATTTGGTAGGTATATGTCAGTATTAGCTTCAGGGGCACCCAACGACCGAATGTTTCCAAATACGTCAGAAGTGTCTCAAATGGTTCGCTTTGTGCTTTGGAGGAAAACTATTTATCTGTTCGAATATCTTAGGGGAAAGTTGGCCATTTCGAAAGTTTTAGGTGGCTTTTTCGTCTCACTCGAAACTGTTAACTATCCTGATTGTTTCGATTGAAAGTTCGAGGAAATGGAGTAGCCGTCCTGTTATTAGAAAACTCTAGGGGTGCTTTGCCTGTATGCCGAAATTTTCAGGAGACGTTATTTTTAGCAATTTTCCCAATATCTTGGTAATTAAATGTGAAGAACAAAACCTTCGAAAATCATAGGTAACAAAGTACAAAAGCGCGGAATGTCTTGGGCGAAAGGAACGGTTATCCAGAAATTTTAAGCCTTTCTCGAGGTTTAGAATTTTCTAGGCAATATTTGCTCCTTCGAACAATTATTTTACAGAAAAAAGTCGTTGGGTGCCCCTGTAGCTAGGCTTCCTCGTATTTGACCTGGCAATGAGAAATATGTTATTGAAGCAATTGAAGCGATTAGGGCTCAACCGGAAAATAAAAATAGGGAGGTGAGGTATGTAGAATATTAGCGTGGCGTTCATCGGGTTTGCTGTGCTGGCGGCAAAAGGAGACGGATAGAGCACTTTGGTGAACAGTTTCAAAACAGTTGATAGGGTATATCGTGACTTACCTATAAATAGAAGAACAGTCAATGTAGTGAAGAAGTCTTGGATGCTCATAACTGGTAGCAACACTGAAACTTAGTAAGGAGATGGTTAATTGATTTTTTTCCCTTAACAATCAACCCTCGCTTCTTGGGTGAAAGCCCTAATCATGTAGTCAGGTTTCAATATTTTACCCCCTAGTTAGATAAAAAGAAGCTCGATCAATCATATAAATACTACTAAGACGTCACTCTAGTGCCACTGTTGCTTTAAATTACGTTTATATGGTAGCATTTCTGATGCTTTTTAAGGTGTTAGAAGCTCCAGAGTCTGTGTTTGAAATATGACTATGGAATATACTGAGCTGTACCTCCCTGTGCTTAGGTCTCAAGTGGGACAATTGAAGAGAACCAGCTACTGAGGAGCTTTCTCTTGGGAAACTGTTTCTATTGTATACAAAGTATTCCTTACCATAAAACTGCGTGTGGATGAAATTCTAAAGTGTTGCCATTCAATTTGAAGCTGATAAGGAGTACTAAAAGATTGTTATTGAAATTGAGTCTTTCATGGAACAACTGTGTGGCAGTGCGGGAATTCTTCTGTGCGTTGCTGAAATTCACCTCATGTGAGTCTTATACAATATGAATAAAAATAGTAGTAAATCATATCGAGGAAAGAACATTTTTTTGACAAAAAATAACCCGTAGGATTTCCGCTTTTATACTACTAGATGAGAAATTTCGGCAATTTGATTGGCTTAGAGTAGTGGTATTTCAGCTTAATTTGAAATACCTACATGTGAAAATTACAAACCTTTTGCGGGTAGTAGTATAAAAAAAAAATTACAGTTTATAGAACGTGACAAAGCTCTTTTTTTCCCGAAGAATTTCTTGAGTTTGTTAAATAAATTGATTTTTTAATGGATCTTGTTTTATAACTTATCATTCTATCAAAGTTTCTCTGTCGTCATAGATAATAGAGAAATATGGTGTCTTTTATATGTCACTGAAACAAGAGAAAATGTATCAAAAATTCTGCTCGTGAAATAAAAAGTAATTGGTCCAGCAATTGCACGGGTATTGTCTGTTGTTCACGATTACATGCGATTGGGGGCCAAACATTTTAAAAATTAAGACGGAATCCATCAGGAAATTGAGTAACTTAAATTTTCAGTGGACAAAAACCTTGTACCAGAATAATTTGAACAATATCGCATTCTTTTTAACATTTTTCAAGGGATATAGATGTAATTAGTTATCCGTAATAACACCAAAGAATATTTGTTATGAGAGCCCGAGAAAATAGATGTCAAATTGCACAAAATGACATCTTACACATGAAATTTTCAGAATTTTACTTGTGTTTTCACAATTCTTGTGAAATTTGACATTTATTTTCTCGGGCTCACGTGACTTGGTGTTATTACAGTCACCAGATAACTAAGACCCTGTTTACATGGAGTGGGGGACCCCGGTCTAGTGGGGTAAGTTTCTTTTGTTTTGTTTCCCCCAGAGCGTGAAAACAAAAGAAACCAACCCCACTAGACCGGGGTCCCCCACTCCATGTAAACAGGCCCTAACTTTATCTATTGCCCTTGAAAAATGTAAAAAAGAATGCAATATTGTTTAAATTATTCTGGTACAAGGTTTTTGTCCATTGAATATTGAAATTACTCAATTTCCTGATGGATTCCGTCTTAAACATTCATATTTCATAGAAAAACAGCTGGGAAAACGATAAAGTAAAAAAATGGAATCTAGCCGGATTTTTTTAATTTTAACAAGAAAACATTAAACCCCAAGAACCGTGCATTTTGAGGGACGGGCGTTCCATCCATTGGATAGTCACCAAGAGGCTCATCACCATACCTTTGTCAGGTAAATTTTGCAATGATAACTGGGGTTTTTTGTGAATGTATCAGCCTGCTTTGAAAACGTTTGAGATGGAAAGGAAAGTGGTAATTAAATGGGCTGTGTCACGCTATTAACTATCTTTTTAAAACGTTTTAACTTGTCTTCGCATCAACTGTATTTCAAAATTAATGATCCAGTATTTTTACTTAGTATTGCACTATTTTAGGCATTGAAACTCTTTCTTTTTGTCTGTTGCTTCTGACGACAAGGATAGACATGGATTGAGAATTGAAGACGTGAAAATGATGAAAATAAATGGACTTCCTTTATCGAGTTTTAATACTATGCTTGCAAGCATGGCCGAGGAAAAATGATTATGGTTGGTGCTCCCTGACGAAATTTGTTTGATGTCTCAATAACTCTACTGAGGCAAAAAGTAATGAATTCAGCACAGAATTAACCTAAAAGAGTAATAGTCTAGCATCATAGGACATAGAAACATGAAAACTACGAGTAAAGAGGTGAGCAGAAGTAGCATAGATGGAAGATAATTGGACATATACTAAGACAGGACCAGAACAGCGACTGCAATATAGGAATGACTTGGGCACCAAAAGGAAAAAAAAGAACAGGAAGACCAAAAACCACCTAGAGGCGAATGGTGGAAAAAGGAAGGGCAGAAGCAGGATGGCGATCGTGGGGGGAAGTGAAGACCGTTGCGGCTAACCGAGATGCGTGGAGGAACTCTGTGAAGGCCTTATGTGCCACGAGCCGCGAAAAGGATAGGTAAGGCGAGGTGATAGCTCCTTTAAGGAGAGCGAGTTGCCGAAGAGCGTCTTTCATGTTCTCGCACGTCGTGCTTCCCTTGTTCCTTTGCCCTTTAAACTCCTGCCACACAAGCTGTTAATGTTAAGGTTATCGAGCGCTTAGAAGCAGTGCTTCCAATCACGTATCAGGTCTTTTGGAGCAATTAATGTCGAAGAACGAAGTAGAAATTGGTATTTTCTATCAAATTTTGGAGAAAGGAAGATAGGAAAACTACAAATTCCTCTGCGTTAATTAATTTTCCTAGGGTGAGCAACAAAAATGAATTTGCTAGACTATCAAGTAATTACAGCCGTACTGATATCTACTTAACGTCAGGAACTGTAATATCTAAAAAGGATTGTTCCCTGGTTAGTAGATTGGTTCTATTCAGCAGTATTAAGATAGCCAGTGTAAACTTTCTCGACACTAATGACTCACTGATTGGGGTTATTTCTAATACAAAACATGAATATGGTCAAGCAACATTTAAAAGCATAAAGGCTAAGTACAAGGGAAACGGGTAATTACCACTATCAAGGCTCTGTGAAAGACCTGTTAAATTCGCCAACGATAAAATCTACTTTCTTGCTCTTCGTGATACTTAAGGTAAAATGCTCTGAAAATATCAACCGTGAGCAGATGTTGTAGATCAGGTAGTTGCTATAACTACTGAAAAACTCCGCGACTTATGCATTATATCGAGTGCTGTTGACAGAACGGAAGTTAAACATACCTATAGTTCATATTTTATTCAAGTTATGGGACTTGTAAGATAAACCTTATTGTAGTTGGATGCAGTTAAAAGAGCCATTGAGCGACGAATTGTATTAGAGAAAAGGTATTGATTGTTAAGCAAATTCTCCTCGTCCATACCATAAGAAATGAATGAAGACAGCAGGGAAAAAATAACTGTTGATAGTAGAAAGTGTTAGCATATTTAAAGAGGAAGGAGGAAGAAGCACATGTCCACACAGTTTATCGTAGAAATGTACCGCATTACAGTACAAAGCATAAAGCACCGTAAACTAATGTCGACAAATAAGGTAATAATTTGAAATTGTCAATACTATAATGTGCCTAAAAACATACGAGAAGAATATTTCCTAATCGACTTAAGCGTATAAGAAAAAGCAAAGTTTACTCCTTTAAAAAAGTAGGAAGATACTTTCAGGCGCGGATGTAGGGTAAATACTGACCGATTTTCTAAACGAGCGCCGAGAGCGCAAGTTCTAGTGGGGTGCGGGGTATGCAGCCCAGTGAATTTGTTTGGATCTTTTCTCCCTAAAGTCACCTTTCTTGGGTTTCTGAGTCATTCAGTCAGGATATTGGCCAGATTTTAACTTGGAAAGTGTTTTTCATTAAAAATATATATTAATTATGAAAAAACTGACCGATTTTCGTAAAACGGTTGAAACTGGTGTGGATCCAAACCTGACTTTTGTCGGCTCACTCTTTCGAAACGACTAAATTTGCCCTTTTCCTCTATTCGAGACTGTTAATGGATCAATAAGGGTAGCGAAAATTTTTGCCTCTATGAGGGATGTCACGGTTTTAAAGGGATGTACGGTAGCTTGATATACAGTGTCGAAAGCGGAAATAGAACGTTCACTTTAAAACAAAAATATTTATTTGCTATAATTTGTTTTTCTTCAATTTTCGTCTCCCAACGCTGAGAACATAGCGTAACCACAAGACAAGAGACACAGTGTTTGTTAAGTTCATGACATTGCATTTATTCAGACCAGTGATTTAACAGCTAGGGATGAGCAAAATATAAGTTGCCAACACGTCATCTTTTCTTGAAAGCCATAAATGCGACTCCAAACATGGTCAAAGCTGTCATGGCGGCCATGGCTGCAAGCAGTGGAAGGTTGTCTCCGGCTAGAAAAAAGGAAATAAGACAGGAAGAGAAAAAATAATCAGTGGAAAGGGTTTTAAAATCCGTGTCTTTCTAGTTTAACAGCAAAATCATTTATATTGTGGGCTGTTCAATGGATCAGTTATTCAAAACAGGAAGTGATCGTAAATACGTGCTGTTTGTTGGGCAGTTCCATTGAAAAACATAGTACAGTTTAATTGTCCGCTTTAAAGCGCATGACAGGATGGCAGGGATCAACTTCAAGTGTCTGGACTGTCTGTTAAGAGGAAGATGACTTTCATGAAAAACATTTCGAGTGTATAATACCTGCAGTATCGACTTTGCTGCCAATAGCGAGATTATTGTCTAGTTCCTTGTATTCCTTATTACGATCTAGCGTCATTGGTCCTTGCACCAAGGAATATATCTTGTGATGTTGGACTTCACGTCTGAGCCGAGGTTTCTTTTCACATCCTCGTGCACATCTGGATTGCGGATCAGTCGCGTTACAGATGATCACGTGACAGTGCACAAAGACAAATGGCTGATCCACAAATTCAAAGGCTTCCAAACCAAATCGAAAGGTGCCCGTAGGTGAAGAATAGAGTTCCAAGGTATCATCAACTGGACATCTGGCAAAAAAAGTAGTGTTCATGTGAACAGTGGCTTCGATTTAAGATATTTAAGTATCACATTACGGAATATTTTGAGATGCTGAGGCAGCGCAGAAGGATTTTTTTCACGCGCGAGAGTGGTTTGAGTATGATAAGAGTTACCTGACAAAATTTTAGGCGAACAGGTTCTTAAAAAACACGGTTATATAGTTGTGAGTTCTTTTTGTATTTGGGTTCTAGCCTGATTTATTACGCAAAATGAGTTAATTGTCTGCAACACGTTTTTATTAAAAAACAAAGACAGCGAGGACAAAAAAGATCTTTCCTTACCCATTATCCATTATGAAATGCTTCTTCGGGTTTTTCTGATCAGGTGTTGGTGTGGCAAAACATTTTTTAGCCAAGATCGACAGCCCCTTGTCTTTGCTCTGAACTTTGGCTTGGAAGAACATCAATTGTCGGAGTTTAAAGGACAATGGGTAGTCACTTGCACTATATGATTTGACGAATCTGGAATCACACGAAACAAAACGGTTAAGTCTTGCCGTTGTCGAAATCAAAGTAGTATGTTCAGTTTTTGCGTCATGCACGAGATATCAGCTTCCTGGCTTTGAAAAAAAGATGAATATTCTGTCCTATCTTGATCGCATTTCTGAGAAAACTCAATTAGAAGCAAGTTTTGGCCTGAAAGATGTCGAGTTCCCTACTTTTACAATACACTTATTCAAAGCCGTAGGATATGTGGAGAAGTCTCATTTCGAAATATAACGGTTTGATAAAGCAGTTAGTTTGAATGCAGTTTCGTCTTTCTGAAAATGTATATATTTAAATTGCTATAAACTTCAAACCTTTTATTGTGGAATAATTCCAGTACAATGGTGAAATTTCCTTTTCCTTTCTCCGAGAAAACCAGCTTTCGGTTTTCGGGCCTCATTCCAACGGCTGTGGCTGTTCTTTTATTAGAATAGTAACAACTGAATGGAATCTCAATTTCCCTGACACGGGTAATGATGTCATTATTTTTCAGCGGAATCTCCAGCACAGTGTTGCTATATACAATGGAAGACTTGGTGTGTCTTCGTGTTGTGTTGCATTTCGTCAGTGCTGTTGTCAGAGTGAAATGTGTGGCATTCTCGGTTGCTCCGCAGTTTGGGTCCAGGAGACGAACATGCTCTCGGTCCATTCCTTTGAGAATGAGCTTGGGGATAGTGATGGACATCTTGTTTTGAAGGCAACGGACGAGCACACCTTTTGCTGAGGAAAAAATGTTTAAACCATTTAATAGGAGTTGATCACCCCAGTCTGGGTTGATCCCTGGTCTACCAGTAGGTTATACGGTGGACGATTTGCTGGAAATTTATAATAATAATAACAATGATAATAATAATAATAATAATGACGATTTTATTAGTCTTACTTTCAGGAGGTGGCTGTTCACTAACTAATGCCCTGACTACAGTATATTATTACAAAAAATCAAGCCGATTTTAAATTAAAAATGATAAATACAATAAATTAACAATAAGTACAAGAGGTTTGATAAAAAATATGTACAATTAAAAGACATTAAGGTTAAAAATAATAATAATTAAATATAGGCTAATAATAATCTCAGCAGAGTAGGAATTTCAATCATGGCTACATCCCCGCTCTGTTTTGAGTTTTTGTCGGTGTCGTATTTATGCCTTGCGAATATATTTCTTTAAATTAAGATCAGCTTTGTAGATACGTTCAATACGTTTACTTTTTGTATATTTTGTTGATCAGTTCCTCTACATTTTGCCACATATTCATTTTCGGTCCTTTGCAGTTAATGTTTATGAATCACTATAAGATTATCAGTAATGGCGGATAAAGTTACAAGTGTGTCAAGCGAAGGAATTACAAGCTTATAAGCAAGATCAAATACTGTACTAAGTTCTGTAGATGATTCTTAACAACAAGAATTTCCCAAGAAATCATGTCAAGTAATCTGTAAGTTTAATACATTTTCACGCTTACTAGCAGCCGGAGAAGACAGGAAAGACCCCGGGAAGCACCTAAGTTCTCTTCTACCCTTTTCGACAATTAAATCAGTTCTTGCATTTTCGAAATTTTCTTTCAATAATTTTTTTTAACAGAAGTAACAACCATTCAATGAGCTACTAGCTGCTGATATTGGACACATGTATATCAGGGAAAGGTATGTTTGGTGTTTACCTTCACAAGTATGGTTGTCTTTAGCCAATGAGAGCTCTGCGTCTAGGCATGCGCACTCGTAACTGCCGGGTGTATTTTCACAGTCGTGAGAGCATCCGCCATTCTGTACAGCACATTCATCGATATCTAAACAGAAATATTTAAAATTTATGAATATATTTAGATGTTTTTTTTAAAGTTAGTGGGCAAGAGGACTGAGTAGGGAAACGCGTGCTTCAGTAAACAGGCATTATTTTTTTGGCGAACTGCCAAAACTTCGACTCAAATGTGTCTGAATAATGACAAAAATTACCATCCATTTATTGGAAAAGGGAACCGATAGCTTCAAGAGCAAACTTGACACTCTAACGCAAGATTTTCAAGCACTGAAAATGAGGCTAGAAAAGGAAGAGCCGACTGGCAGAACGAGCCAAGATAGTGGTGGGAGTTAGTAAAGGAGAGATTTTAAACTATTATTAAACCCAAAGTTTTGGACTTGAGAGACAATTGGACATTGCACTCGTTTTAATGGCATGTTGTTAGAAACAAAGAAAGGTCTGAATATGAAGATGACGCTTTCCTTTCAGAGGAAGAAGTCAGTAACAAATAAATAAATCTTGCCTTTGCATTTATATCCATTTCCTGTAAAACCCTTTTTGCAGATACAAGTGTAAGATCCAACAGTATTTTTGCACTTGGCATTAACGTCACAGCTATCAGCGCCGACAGAGCATTCGTTGATTTCTAAGAACAGAATATCACAAGATCAGTTTTAATAGATCTTTATTAGCTTGGTATTTCTTTCATTTTACTACAGGGTTAAGAAGTTACAATTAAGTATCAATAAAAAGCTATTATCTTAACCTTAATCATTTAATTTTGCGTCTTATGAAGGGAAAATCTGAAAGTGAAGAAGGCAGTAAGATAATTAAGTAAATCTTACCAGTGCATGTTTTTCCATTTCCTGAAAAACCCTTTTTGCAGCTACAAGTGTAAGATCCAACAGTATTTTTGCACTTGGCATTAACGCCACAGTCATCAGCGCCGGTAGAACATTCGTTGATATCTAAGAACAGAGTATCATGAGATTATTTGAGTTTTAAAAAGATCTTTTCTTTGTTCGAAATATCTTTTAAGGCAGTCTTATCGCCAGTTTAGTACATTATTATATTAACAGCTTTACAAAATATTTGCTCTGCAAATTAAATTTTCATGTCTTCTCTCTTTAACCAGAGTTTATTTGATAATCAGGGTGACTGGGTTTGGCAGAGGTGTCAATGGCCATTATGTTCACCCCCTGGGTTTTTTGCAAGTCACTTGAATTGGCAAGCCACTGTGCTTGCCATTCATTTTTAAAGGCTATCATTGTAATGCGAGACTGTGCTATTTCCTGAATCATTTTACCACTGAGCTAATGGATCAAATTTAACGAGGAAAGTCGAAAATGAAGACGAAGCCTTTTTCTTTGGGGAGGAGAAGTCCGTAAGTTAAGGACGTTAAGTAAATCTTACCGGTGCATGTCTTTCCATTCCCTGTAAAACCCTTGTTGCAGGTACAAGTGTGAGATCCAACAGTATTTTTGCATTTGGCATTAACGTCACAGGCATCAGCTCCGTTAGAACATTCGTTGATGTCTAAGAACAGAATATCATGAGATGATTTCTTTTGAATGTACCGTTTATTTTTTTTTTGAAATACTTTGAAGTAACTCAAAAACTCCAGTCTACTACAGTGTTAAACAGGTAAAACTGTTATTGAAAGGCAAAACAGAGTTTTTATTTTTGGAAGAGCTAGGCAGTTAGTCAAGTAATTCTTACCAGTGCATGTTTTTCCATTTCCTGTGAAACCCTCTTTGCAGGTGCAAGTGAAAGATCCAACAGTATTTTTGCATTTGGCATTGACGTCACAGCCATCAGCGCCGGTAGCACACTCGTTGATATCTTAGAACAGAAAATCACGAAATTATTTCAGGTTTGAAAAGATCGTAACTTTCTTTTTCAAGCATCTTTAAGCCACTTAACTGCAGGGTTAAATAGTTAAAAACCACAGTAATACCACTGAGCGATATTATTTCGCACGTATGTTGCGTCATTTGACAGGAAAATCTGAAGAGGATTGTTTTTCTTTAGCCGGAAGAACTAGGCAGTTAGTGAAGTAAATCTTACCAGTGCATGTTTTTCCATTTCCTGTAAAACCGTTTTTGCACGTACAAGTGTAATATCCGACATTATTCTTGCACTTGGCATTAACGTCACAATCATCAGCACCGGTAGAACATTCGTTGATATCTGGGAAAAGAAAATCGTCAGGTTAATTTCGTCAAGAAGGTAAGATTACAAAACAAGTGTCGGTACTTTATACTACGCTATTTTTCGAATCATCTGACAGAAATTAAGGGTACCTTTAAAGGCAATGTTATTGAAATCAAACGAAGGTCTAAACATGAAGATGTTTTTCTTTTCAAAGAAAGAAGATGTTTTTTTTAAAGAAAGAAGCCGAAGGTAGTAATAGACAGTAATATAATTCAATCTTACCAGTGCATGTTTTTCCATTTCCTGTGAATCCCTTTTTGCAGGTACAAGTGTAAGATCCAACATTATTTTTGCATTTGGCATTAACGTCACAAGCATCAGCGCCGGTAGAACATTCGTTGATATCTAGGAACAGAGTATCACAAGAGTATTTCAGTTTTAGTAGATCGTTATTTACTTAGAAAAAATCGTTCAGGTATTTTAAAGCCACTTTACTCTAGGGTTAAACAGTTGAAACTATGCAGAAGTAATATTAATTGGAATATTATTTAATATTGGGCTATTTGAATAGAACCGAACTGGAAAAGAGGAAGAACTGGTAAATCTTACCGGTGCATGTTTTTCCATTCCCTGAAAAACCCTTTTTGCAGGTACATGTGAAAGATCCAACAGTATTTTTGCATTTTGCATTAGCGTCACATGCATTAGCGCCGGTAGAACATTCGTTGATATCTAAGAAGAGAATATTACAAGATTTTTGCGTTTGACGTTAGGGGAACGGAACTCCTAATCTTGGGTATTCTTTGGTTCTTGGGTATCCTGCGGTACTAAGGGGGAGAGCATAAACAAGTCTGCGTTTTTCGTCGTTTGTCTGCCTTTTCTGTGCCATTTCGAAATTCATAAACAGGCTATGTTCAGGAGCACTAACAAAAAAGGCTCTCGTGCATTAAGCTTATCTTTCTTTCTGCCATAAATGGATAATTGGACCGGAGTGAGCGAGAAATAGAAACAGAGTTCTTGACTGTTTGTTGAGGTTTAATATTTCGCCCTTGCTATGCAAACAGTCCATTTCATGTAACAATGATTCATCTTGATTTCAGATGTTTGCGTGAGACAGTTCGCGTTATTCGTGCTTTTCATTAATATTCTCAGTATCTCGAGAAATCAGAACACGGTTTTAAGGTTCGCTCAAGGCTATAAGACATCGTCCAATATAAATTTTTCTTTTGGAAAATTATCTGACCAACTCTGTGAATATTTCTGTGTATATGCAACCAAAAAATAGTTTAGTCTCGAGTGGACTCTACTTACGATTACTTCTAAGTTTCAATTTAATCTAAAATAGATCGTATTTTTCTCAGTAATATTTCAAGCATCTTAAAGGGACATTACTGCAGGGTAAAACGGTTAAAACTAGTAAAACTTTTAAGCGATATCATTTACTATTTCGCTACTTGGAAAAGAAAGCGATTGTTTTAATTTGGGAAGAGTTGGTCAGTCAGTTACAAGTAAATCTTACCAGTGCATGTTTTTCCATTTCCTGTAAATCCCTTGTTGCAGGTACAAGTGTAAGATCCAACAGTATTTTTACACTTTGCATTAACGTCACAAGCATCAGCGCCGGTAGAACATTCGTTGATATCTAAAACAGAGTATCACGAGATTTTTTCAGTTTATTAGATCGTTTACTTTTAAAGCATCGTAAAGTAGTTAAATACGATGTTATAACATTTTAAGCCTGTTAATGTTATGTATCAGCCTGCGTTGATTATTTAAGAATAACATTTAATGTCATGGATGTTCTTGGACACAAAAAAAACATCTGAAAAGGAAGGAAGAAACCAGTCTGTCAAGTAAATATTACCTGTGCATATTTTTCCATTTCCTGTAAAACCCTTTTTGCAGATACAAGTGTAAGATCCAACAGTATTTTTACACTTGGCATTAACGTCACAAGCATCAGCGCCGATAGCACACTCGTTGATATCTAAGAAGAGAATATTGTAAGGTTATTTTTCTAAAATAAACTATCTGTTTTTCCTCGAAGAACTACTTTCTAAGAATCTTAAAGAATTTTTTTCTCTTTGATAGTGTAGAATACTAGGAAAAGTGAATTCAACCCCCAGAGAAGATGGTTAAATTTATCAAAATAAAAATAACCAGGTTTGAGACTGGTCGCAGAAGACCAATGTTTCATGAAATTCAAAATGCACCATCTCAAAATTTTCAGCTGGAAGAAATAATAAGAAATTATAAGCTAAAAACTAGCAATCTAAAGAAAAAAAGGTAATTTGATGCAATAATGAATATTCTTACCAGAGCAGCCTGTCATATTTCTCCTGGCGTATCCAGATTTGCAAGTACAAATGTAAGAACCCACTGTATTTTCGCAGTTGGCATTTTCACCACAAATATCACCAGAACACTCGTTTATGTCTATAAAAAAATGTGTTTTGTGTACAAAATTAGAACATCTTTATTTGAAAGCTGTTCGTGAAGATTGAATACCACTGAATGTGTTACTATGACAACTTTGATTTTGAATGTAAACCGCACGGTAAACATTAAAGAGCTTTCCGGGCCCGAAAAGTTATTGACTTTCGAGAAACGGGCCCCTGGGCCGAGCGATTGATGAAAGATTTGCGCAAATCTGGGACTTTTTTCCCGGACAACTAATACGGCTTTAAATTGAGCGGCCTAAGGATGGAAAACGCTTATCCTTTATAAGTACCATAATTTATTGCCACATTTACTGATCAGTGTAAATTTAGCTACATCAAAAAGTGTGGGCCCGGTTGTTCAAAGGCCGATTAGCACTATCCCGTGGAAAATGTTTTAATTCGGGTTGCTCAGAAGCATTTCCTCGAATAAATTTTTCTGATTCGTTTAAGCTTATGCCATTAGCAAATCATAGAGGAAGAGGATTAAACTGAATTTGATTTTTTACCTTTTATATCTGAGTTCAATTTTCGCACTAACCATGAGTTATCTTAACCCAGCTTTGAACAACCCGGCCAGAGTTTGATATTTGAGTTTTTGCAAAATTCTGTTTAAAAATATTAGAAGTGTACAAAATTCATTGTTTATCAGCCACCCAGAACCACTGCATTTTAAATGCCGATATTGCCATGAACTAACTGTTTGCGAATTGCTGAAAATGTCTTGGAATCCCTCGAAGAAACTGTCTTTTCCCATGAAGAATTCGTATCTTTTTACTGACAGCGGCGAAATTAAACTACGGCAAGATCCTAAAAACATTTGGTGAACATTTGATCTTAGAGACTTAGACCCTCTTATCTATCCGTTATTTTAATTTAGGTGAGAGTAGTGTTATAACCTTCTTCGCAGTTTTTTCCTTGAAATCCCTGTGCACATTTACAATAGTAGCTGCGGCCAGCGCGAGACTTGCATTCACCTCCGTTTTTACAAGGGTTCTTGTAACACAGGTTTGCTATGAAAATAACAAAAAGGTGTACACTTACTTGATGGTCAGAAATTATTAGTAGGTCCACTCTTAAACACCCGTAATGTTTCTTTCTCTTAACAATCACTTTTATAGTTTGCCGTAGGCCCAGTTGAACGTTCAAACTTTTAATGTGCCCCTATCCAATGGACAAGTAATCTATTTTGACTATGTTGCAAATGTGGCCATGGTTCAAGACTGACCATTGCACATCGTGAAAATCGAAATTGAGTACCACTAATAAACTTCGAGGCCTAAGTCAACCGTCCAACCTTTATCATTTAGGTCAACCCAATGGGTATTAAGTTCGGTACACGAAACGTTTGACGTCTGAACTTCCAGTGAGCCTTAGTGTATCGAGTGATATACGAATAGAACTTCGATTTTCAAGTCTTTAAAACATCTCATTTGAAACTTATCAAAGATATGTTTTAAAAAGCAGCCCTTTTTATGGGGTATGATCATTCTCCGCTTTGCTTCGTGTTTTTCCTTATACAATTCAGCCGCCGCTCTTAGAAATCAAGCGAAGTGTTTAAATACTTTCTGAAAGTACCTGTTTCACAGTTCTTTCCATAATATCCACCCGGGCATGCACAAGAATAATCTCCACCAGCAATCACTGAGCAGTTACCATCATTTAGGCAGGGGTTCTCGGCACAAGGACTCTGAACTGAAACAAAACACAAACATTAATTTAAAATAAATTAATTAGTCTGTTTAAAAGCATTAGTTGCTGTTGATCAGTGTAGATATAAATTCATATCAGTAACACTCCATGTTAGATCGCGTGCCGTCTCTAATTTTTCTTTTGAGACACAATACTTTTAAGCGTGGTCTTGAGGGAAAAAAAGGACGACCGCTAGTGGTCCACGACCATGTACTAATGCTACAGCGAATACAAATATAAAAATACTGAGAATTCTGTCATCAAACACAAATAAAAGAAGGTAAAGGCTATGAGAAACATAACCTTCTATAAACTGAAGTAAAGCTCACATGAACCTTTTTCAACAATGATCTCTGTCTTCAGGTAGTGAAGCAAATGTTAATGTGGATGCAGATTTGAGAAAGCCAAAAATTGCGCCGGAACACAATCACCTATGGTAAGTGTACGCAACAAAGGTGAACATTTCTTACAGTTTACTAAGTCATCTTTTTGGGTTTTAAGATGGTCAATGTTAACTTTTATTCCAGCTCTTACGCACTATTTTATCTTCATTGCAGCTTGTTAGTCAACACGTTCGCTGATATTCCAGGTCAATTTGATCTCTGAACAAAGCTTTTTTTTCCACAGGAACTAACTCGGCGTAGAAGGAGAAATTGTCAAATGATTGTGGTAACGAATTTCCAGCAAATTCACCGAATATCGGATAAATTTATTGTAGGCTAGAAAAAATGGCTGAATTAAAAAAAAAATTAAATTAAACAATCTTACTTCCAGACGATTCCCCACTGAACTGGTCGTCAGTATATCGTTGGGGAAAGAAATCCTCGATTCCGGTCACAAAACTCTCTGGTTCTTCCTCGTAGAAGTTCAAGAACTTAGGATCATCATTGTTGGTTACGAGGTCTTCTTCAGCTAAAAAGCCTTTTCCATCGATAGTCAAGCAAAAACAAGGTACAAGTACTAGCACGACAAGAAGTTTCATTCTAAATCCACAGGTTGAGCAGTTCGCGTCGTCTCCCAAAGTTTATCAAGAACAGGCGCCTATGCGAAGCTGAATTGTACTTTTATAGTGCTGCTTGATTGATTGACCTTTAAGCTGAGTGTTCAGATTTTTCATTGGCCTATAAGGTGTTTAGCGCTTTATTTTGGCAAGTTTAATCTTCATAATTTCGAATTAATTTGATTATTTTTCACTAATCACAAAGAGGATGATGTAATATAGGCTTGCTTAGAACATAATTATCGTATACTTATTACGCCAACGCCTCTACTGGCCCGGCCGACTTTCATTGGCTAAGGCCCGCCGGTTCAAACGTCGAACTTTACATGTGCCGAACTTAATACCTATTTCTTTGTCCCTCTGAAATATCTTCTTTCAATTCTTTTAGGGGTTCGTGTTTACATTATGTTTTTAACTAACCATGGTATTTTTCTTTTCAGTTTTCATTGGCCAAAAGAGTTCTGTCTGTTTGTCTGAAGAAAAAAAAAATACTCTTAATATTTTGAGCAGCGTTTTGATCTTAATTTCATTTTTTTCTTAATTAACGACAAAATGTGTCATTACATTAAAAAATGTTGCAAGTTGTGTTCCAAGTTATGATCGACTTTGTCTCTTCAGCTTTTATTTAGTCAACAGTGAAATGAGTATTATGCAATCGAAATAACTAATCAGCACATTGCCTAGAGGGTATTGTTACTAGTTTATCAATTGAAGCCTCATTCCTTGATATGAAACTGTTCTTTCAATGAAAAATATGTAATTCAAATGTTATTTCGGGCTGCTTATTTTACTCTTTTTGCTTTTGACAAAAAAGTTGTGACATATAATATGAACTTAAACGTTGGTCTACATTACTGAGTATACTTTTGCATTAGTTAAGAACAAAAAATGCCCACTCTTTACTATCCTTTATCCCTTTCTAACTGAAGAATTTACACACATCCTTGTGAAATAAGAATTAGATCTAGGGGTGTTTATAGCTTGACAGCTTGTAATTTCCGTGATTTTTTTTAAAGCCGAATTTCTATCCCGATAGATTTGCAGGCATACAAAGTCAAAGGCGGGTATTTTTGTCTTTGTGTTTAAAAATTCCAACTTTTATTTGTAAAATCAGGACTGATTTATTTTGTTCATTTAACACTTGTAATTTTCACCCTCTTGTGTCGAAAAACCTCACACTTCAAAAGCTTTAAAAGGCGGTAGAACACATCACTTGTCCTTCATTGCTCTTTCGACAGCGGAGAGGCGTATCTTTGAGTTAGTTACTGTTCTGGAATCATGGTCATTCAGAAGTGGATAATTCTCTTATTTCCCTTGCTGTTTAACATGGTCACTGCCGACGAAGATTCTTTATGGAATCAACTCAAGAAGGAACCAGCTGCAATGGATGATAAACGTTAGTTAAGTATTAATAGGTATTTTTTGCTGTATCCGGGTTAGTCAGACAATGCACATACAATACCGGATAACGTTTCGTGCCGACTGCAGACACCACTATCGGGTATACTATGAACAACTATCCGATTTGTTAGAGATCGGCGAGGCGCAGCTTCGCTTCGTTTCAGAAATCGCTCCGAAGTCAACTTTCTTGGGTGTAAATAGAAACCCTATCCGATATGAATTTTGTGCCCAGAAGCTGTCTGGTTAAGTGTGAGTGTGAGCAAAGCCTCAGAAAACGCCTTTGTGTGCTTAAGTTGATAAGGGCGTCGAAATGAATTTACCACCGAAACTTCTCTTTCTAGTTTGTAAATGAAGATCAAACGTTTTGAGATAGAAATATCATCTTTTTAAAACTCTTTTCGTCAGGAGGAACAACCAAAGGCAAATTAGCAAATTAGTACAAAATTTTTGAAAAAATGCAGAAACACCTTCAGCACTCTTCCAATCTTTTTCATTGAATCTTATAGACGACTTTTGTCAGTTCTGAAATAACTTTTGTCCACTGCATTGTTAACAACAAGCTTTGCGATAGGTTCCCTTGTTACTTCATTCGTAAATCGAGGAAGCTGACATTGTATTGTCAATACTATTTTTTTAGTTTTTAAAATTACTATGATTTAGTTGTAACTTTTTTGTAGCACAAATATTACCCTTGGATCAACAAATTATTTGAATGTACTTTTTCTGGTAAGGTGTCAATGCCCTGATCTTGAATTGCACTTCTTTTTCAGCTCCTACCAAATGTGACCCTAACCCTTGCATGAACGGTGCAACTTGCAGACCCGCTCCTCAATCTCTTGTTGGATATAAATGTACTTGCTCACCTGGCTACGAAGGAGTTAATTGCGACGACGGTAAGACGGAGTAATGCTAAATTAATTTGTTCAAAAGTTACTGTAATTAGCTGCAATAGATTCTGTCGTAAAGTCTGCGCGTCACGCGTGTTAAGAAACACCTTTGTCTCGCGCGTCGTGTTTTCTTGTAATAGCTGATCATTTGTTTAACTTGATGAATGCCTGCCACAAAACTATTCGCGTTTTCCCTGCTAACAGAGATCTCTCACGATGAGACAAAAATGAGGAGAAGGAGAGAGACTTTCATTCATCTCATTTTTGCCGCGTCGTGAGAGACCTCTGCTAGCAGGGAAATTCGCATTTAACGCGATTCATAAAATTAATCCTGAGATATCTCAAAGAAACTGATAGTCTAGGATTCTAGTGGGTTATATTCCGTAGGTATTTTTTTATGTTATGTGATATGCATTTTGATAATCTAGTTTTAATTTTTTAACTGCGCAAAAAAAAGAGCATTACCCTTGATAATCAAATTATTTGAATCAACGTTTTCTTGTTTTTTGAGATGTGGACGAGTGTGCCGAAGACAATGGCGGATGTTCACACAAATGCAAAAATACAAAAGGTAGCTTCGTCTGTTCATGCCCTGACCCGGAGTTGAATTTGGCACCCAATCGTCGTACGTGCGTTGGTAAGGAAACGTATTATTTTGATCTTCTAATTATAGGAAATGAATGAGCGAGAATGCTAAGGGGTCATTAGAGAATGAAACATACCAGATATTGCTACAAACCTGATAAAAAAGGTGATACGTTGAGGGGCATTCAAAACTCAAAATAATGTAGATCATCAAAACTAAGAATCTCTTTCAATAGAATGAATAAGTTGAAAACATTTCATGCATTTTTCTGTCTTAAAACTGATTTCATAGCTACTTACACTTTCTTGGAAAATTTCAGGTTCTTTACGTTGGACTGTAACAGGCCTATCATTAAGTGAGGTTTTCAAGCATCGAATGAAACTTTAAATTTTCTTTAAAACCTTAATAATTATTCATTGACAATATTTTATCCTATAGCATCTGGTGTATCAGTGCAATGTCACCAAAATGACATGTCTATCACCCTGCCTAAAGCTCTTCTTCTCGGCTTAAATCGTGAACATGTCACCCTGCGAGATGTGAAGTGTGTTGCTACGGAAACAAGGACAAACTTCACCCTTAAAACTGCATTGACCGGTTGTGGTACAACCGCCAGACACAGAGGAGGTTTTGTGGTTTATAGCAACACAGTCTTGGAGATCCCAGTTGCAGATGACGCCATTATAACGAGAGTTCGTGAGATCGAGATACCCTTCAGCTGTTTCTACAAAAACTCGGGTGATGCTACTGCTGTTGGAGTTAAACCTGACACCAGGAAGTTGGTTTTTGATGAAAATGGAAAAGGAAACTTCACAGTTGCTTTGGATATGTTCCCAGATAAAAGGTTTATAATGGGTTTTAAATACCATTTAAATAACTATTTTAGCTTATCCATGATCCTCTGTTGCACCGAAACACATTCATGGAAGTTGGATAAAACCTGGCAGTAGCTTAGTGTAAAGTGAATTGCATCCTTAATGCGTTGTCGCCCTCAAAGAAATTACTTAGAAACTGAAAATGAATAAAGCAGAGCGTACTTTTATTTTGATATTTTTTGAAAATAATCTGATCTTGTCAGTGTCGCATTTCACTATGTTGATCTTTAGCTTCGAGGCAGCTTATACCCAGAGTGATTATCCTGTGGAAGTCAAGTTGAGACAGTACCTCTTCTTCCAAGCATCTGTGAAAACCAAGGACAAAACTCTGTCAGTTTTGGCTGAGAACTGTTACGCTACACCCTCCCAGGACAGACAACACGATGACAAATATCATCTCATCAAGGAGGGGTAATTTAAAAAAAATCTTTTACTGCATTATTAGATTAGATTTCGGAAATAAAATTTTCAAAAAGTTTATTAAGCAGACTGCATATTTAAATAAAAAAAGACTACCTTTTACTTTCAAAAAGTAGTTATTTCTCTTTAAGAAAAATTGTCGTTTTTCAAATTGTTTCTCATTACACTTCACAATCGAAACAAGACTTTTGAATGACCTCAGCTGAAACTGCGAATTGTTTGAAAACAAAAAACAAAAAAAACAAAATTGTTTGTAAGAAGTTTCTGGTTAATGTTTTTATGTAGAAGTACTGTACAAAAGATTCTGTGATCTAGAATACAAATTTGCCCTTAAATGCTAAATCTCCTGTTTTTAAGTTTTCTTGTTTTCCATTTCAAGCTCACAATAATGTCATGGCGATCATTATCTGTGCTTCCATTTTTTCCTTTTACAAAGAACCACATTATAGCATACTAACTGTTGATAGTAATTGCTGACTATGACATTTTTTATCTTTCAGTTGCCCAGTTGATAAAACAACCATCACCATACAATCGCAAAAAGTGGGTGTGGATCGTTTCAGTACTGAAGCGTTTAAGTTCATTGCTGATCACCCATTCGTGTTTGTCCACTGCCAAATAAGGATATGTGACGCAAGAAACCCTGGATCAAGATGTGCACAGCGATGTATCAAGGAAGGCAGATTAAGACGTGACGTAAGCGATGAAGACAAATTATACCCACTGGCACAGGGACCCCTCACATTTGCAAGTGACGCAACGGAAATGAAATCAAGAAAAAGATCAAATAAAAAAGGTACTTGTTACTCTAATAAAATAATCAATGAAAACGTTAGAAGTCGAAGAAAGTGGCAATCTCTTATCTAGCACTCGAAATTTATCAAAAAATGCCCTTGAGTAAGAGCAGAATAGGGATGTACTTTATGTATGACAGATGAAGTTTCGCCATATTAGCATCATGTGTATCGGTGTGCGTAGAAAACCCTGCACAAGAATACAATGATCGGTCGATATTTCTTCTGAATTTTATGGTTGTATCACTGCTTTAATCCAAATGAACTTATGACTTAAAAGAACTAAAACAACTATCACTATTATACACAAAGGTAACGAGTCTCGTTGGTAAAAAAATATTTCAGCATGCATGAATTTTCCTGCTTTCTAAATACCCACGCCTGCATGCTGCATGCACCATTTGTTTTATCCTGTAAGGTTTACCCTGGGGTTATGTACGTCTTATCGTCATCTTTTACTCACAATTAACACAAATTTATGTTCAATATTTCAGACATGACTGTGCCTGCTGTGATTACCATGGGAATACTATCAGCGCTTTGCCTGATGGGAATGGCTTACTTGTCTCTCAAGAATACAAGCAAGGCCACCGCCTACACTATCGTTCCAGCAAGCTTTTGACGAATAATTCAGTTGTATTGAAATTTGATATAAAAGCGATCGATTGTCTAAATAAAAAAATAACATTTGATAGAACAATTTCTCTTGTTTTTGAGTATTTTACAACGCCTACTTAATATCCTAGGTGTTAAACTCCTCTCTTGCAGCTTAATGACTCAAAGAAAAAAAACTCCTTGTGGGTAATTAGAAAAATATTGGTGAGAATGTTCCCCTGGGGTGGTGGACCCCATGCGCCGTCTAAAAGAAAAACGGTTCAATTTGCTAAATTCTCAGAACTGACGTGAAAAGGAATTTTTTCTTATTTCAGTAAGATTGCTTTTACATCCATCGGTTATATTTTCGCTCAGATGAAATTACTTGATGTGGATCAGCAGACACCTTTTGCCTTCAGGAAACTTCACTTCATTTTGATCGTTTACTTTCTCGGACAATTTTAGTTTCAATACACAGAAAATTGATTTATCAAAAGGAAGGTTCAAGTGAAACTGTCTTTCGTATGAATCATGAATCTGACCGGTCTCGCTGATTTAATTACTTTAAAATGAAAATATTGGAAGAGGCAGGGGCATCCAACGAGAATATAGTTCAAAACCACTTAAACGTAGCATTGTTAAACGTACAGTAGTATTTAAATGGTAGATGTAGGCATATTTTTATTCCCTAAAAATTTTTCATCTGTTCGGATTTCCTAGCTGAAAGTCTAGTGACCCGAAAATTATAGGGATCAAAACTTACCTTTTCGAAAATTTCAGCCAGAAAAAATGCTCCCGAAAATTCTAGGTGACCTTTTAGGGATAAAAATCCGTTAAAAATGGGCAATTATACCATTTTTTAGATGTTCGAAAATCCTAGGAGAGGCAGGCAAGCAAGAAATTTTACAACAAATTCTAGATCTCATCACCGTCTTCCGAACAGATATTTTCCGAAAATTGTCGTTGGGTACCCCTGAATAGGAATACAGCGGAGCGAAGAAATAAAGGGGAAAAAACCCCGCATTGTTTCATGTAAATGCATCTACTATAACCTTTAACCAATACATTTAGGACTCCAAGAATAAATGAAATAGTGAAATTTTAACAAGAGTTAAAGAAATAATGGTATCTATCCGTTTGTCTCGTTTGCTTGGAAAGAAGATAAGAAATGAGGGGGAGATTAATTATACAAGAAACATTTCGTCTCTAAAAGAGTTTTACTTCCTACTTTATCGACGGTCAAGTATTCAGGATATTTACTTTTTATATCGTATTCGATGATTATTTCTGAATTGATTGAGCACGCGTGTATAAATACACGGTAAACAAGGGCCTCGATTCGAGAGAAATTACATCATTACCAGAGAACAAAAACGTTATGAACATGGCGCCTCATTTCAATCATCCTCGAAACTAAACCGCATGCTCATCACAAGACTCATTTGCATACAATGAAAGTTTGCAACACTCACCAGTTAGCCGACCAGTTAGTCTCACCATCGAAGTTTTGCTCATTAAGATTCTTCTTGTTTCAAAGAAATCAACGCTTTCAAGGGATAGAATTCGTTGACCAACTCGTTCTGGAAAAGCTCGACATCTTTCGCATTAATCTTTCCAAAGCTTTCTTTACAAACCATGTATGCTGCCGGCCAGGGGCACCCAACGACGGTTTCCTCCTAAATGCATTATAAATTCTTTTTAGGCTATCCAGAGTACTCTTAGATCTCTAGAAATGAAATCTAAGCGGCGGTATGAGATTTGAATCGGTTCGGTCTTCCTAGGGGAACTTGAGGCTTTTCGAAAGTACAATGGCTTCAGTGATATTTTCTCGAACAAAATTTTAGATGCAATTGAACCTTTTATGAATATGATAATTTTTCTTATTCCTCTCTTTATCACATTTTTAAATCCGAAAATTTTAGGTTTCCTTTTTCTGCGAAAATTAGCCCAACAAGGAGAGTAAAATGTAAAAAAATTATACTTCAGAAAATCGTAGGGAATTTTTTTAGATAAGCTTCGAAAATTGCACCTGAATAGAACGCTCACTTAGAAATTTTTAGCCATTTTCAAGCAATAGAAAAATCTAGAAAATATTTGCTTCTCCAAACAGTTATTTTACAGAAAACAGTCTTTGGGTGCCCCTCTCCGGTCACGCGGCGAGTCTTATCCCCAGTTTCCACGGTCTCCGCTAGTTACGCCTGGGACCATGACTTCCATTTTTGGGCGCACCCAAGAAAAAAAAAAGAAAAAAAAAGAATTGCTTGCAACAACAACAGCATAAGCTTTATTTGCATGACTATAATTATGTATTTTTTTTAATTGCATTTTTAGAGTCTCGCTTAGTGTGTGTATTTCAAAAATGAAATTTGATCTTTTCTTAACCTGTATTCATTACTATTGCAACCTGGGCTGTTCGTAGGACCTGGAAGGGGGTATGTAACAAGAAACTTTGAACGAGATTGTTTTCATTTTTGAAGCTTGTTCGAAAAACGCCGTATTAAGCTGGTTGAGCCGATTCTGGTCAATCTCTTGCCCCGGTCATTTCGGTTTTTGAGAAAACCAAAAAGGATGGCTGTAGAAAAGGCAAGAGGACTTCCATTTACTTATAGACAGATGCAGTAGAACCTTGAAAACTCGAACACGGACAACTTGAACTTCCCGCTAACTCGAACTAAATTACCTTTCCCTTGATCAAAATTTCACCGAAATTTACCCCGATAACTAACATTTCCCGCTAACTGGAACGTTTTTCGTTTCCCTTCAGAGTTCGAGTTACCGGGGTTCTAGTGTATACAATTTTTTCACATATTTTTCAGTATTTGTCTCTCAAGGAAAAGAAAACAATCGATATCAAGAGCTAAAATTAATTATATTACTGCTATCTGCAAGAAAATTCCATTTTTGGGTTTCCCCTACTTTTTTCTCTAAATAGATCTTGAAGTAACTAGGCGTAGAAAATGTGCAAACTTAGTGGTGTTACATCCATTTTGGCAGGAGAGAGTAGTTTAATTGAAGAGAGTATTCTGTAGAATGAGGTTCCGGCCTAAATCCCAGTGCAGTGCTGATCAAGATTAAAAGTTGTATTTTCCGAGTTTTTCGGAAGATTTTCTTGAAGCCAATCAGTCACATTAAGCTTTTCCAAAAAGAGGATGCAACATGGTATGACTAGAAAAGATGAATTAGCGTCTCTGATGAATTGTTACCTCTTTCGTCCTTTTTAAAGTAAGAACCATTGGTTGGTATGCGTCCAGGTAAGGGTTTAAATTGAAACTCAATCAAATTGACGCCTTTTTTGCACCGTGGTGCCCTAAGATAGAAGGGTTCCCAATCAAAGGGTTCTTCTTCATCCGAGCAGTAACAGTCTTGAAGCCATTGGGTAAGTGTTGTTCCTTTCGTTCGAGAGGTGGTGACGTCATCAAGCACCGAACTTAAGAAAATTGCTTTCATTTCCGCTCCAGTTAAATGTACTAAGTCATAGAATTTTCAACTATAGTTTGTCAGTTAGACGACTTATAAAATTCGGTTATGCTAACGCTTGTGGTTTGAATGCAATGACAATTATACGATGCATGGAGATCACTTAAAACGCTCTGGGTTGATATTCATCAGGTGAGACATGCCGCAAAGTTAATCTCTCAGTACAAATGTTTTGGGTGGTTTCATTGAAATGCCTAACGTATCCTTACTGGGCAAAGGTGACTATTTACTACCTTACTAACTTTATTGAATCATCATTCCACCTAGGGGCTCTTCCGACCCAAATGTAAAATCTGAGGAGCTCCTATCGGTCTTTTCTGCATTTGCTCTACGTTTGTACTTCTTAATCATAGATCAACTGCTGGTTGACGGAAAAATTTTCCTGGCTATTCTAACCTTTGTATAAGTTAAACTCCGGCTATACATAGAGAGAACACTTTCGTTTGAGATAGTATTGAAGATGCTTTTCAATGTTTTCTACCCTGATGCCAGTCAAGATAAAATTATGATCACAGTTTTTTTTTGCAAGAAAACATTTTAAATACAGAAAAAGTTCCTTTGCATTTACGGAATGAAATGTACAAATCAGTAAAATTTTTGCTAACTTAAATACAATTGTAAAGCTTTTCTCTTGGAAATTTCGTATTCAAGGCGCGACATCATTTTTTCAAAGATTTTAGCAGACCTGACTATTTGAATTAAGCTGTCAAGCTCAGCCTCATATCCAGGCCAGTTCTTGCTATCCGAGTTACCAGAGGAGGCTTGAAGCCGAGCGAGATAGCCAGTCGAATTCAACTGAATACAGTTCTTGAGCTCCTGAGATGGGACTATTTGTTGAACATAAAAATCCACGTTTATTTCATCAACCATAGATTCCTGGAACGAAAATTCTCCAACAACTTTACGGATTTCATAGCAAACGTTGACTAAACTAACCCAACCTGTTTCCGATGCATTTTGCATTTCTTCAAGAATTTGGCTAAAGTCGTGGCTCGGTACCGCCATTTTGGATTTGTCATTATTTGCCAGCCGTCCTCGGCGAATTTTCCCGACAAGCTTGACTGGTGACGTCACATACGAAATCGCCGAGGACGACTGGGAACGAGGCTGTGTCAAGCTATGATGACTAAACTAATCCAGATTGAAGGCATTACCATTGCTGTCCATCAGTAACCATCTTAACTTCTAATTCTAATCACTTCAGCGATAATAATAATAATAATAATAATAATAATAATAATAATAAATGACGATAACGATGATAATAACAATAATAATAGTAATGATAATTCATGATAATAATGATAATAATTAATAATAAAAATGATAATAACAGATGTTACAAAGTGCGATGGATTTTGGACAGCTTTTTTATCACAAAGTGTGACACGGTTCATTACAAATTGCCTCAGATGTAACAGAGTGCGACAGTACACATTTACGAAACATTTGTCAGATACAGCCGATTAATTGGCCATGTATTTTGACTAACTAGGTGCCAAGAAATTACGATAATAAATGTTTTGTTGTTGTTGTTGTTGTTGATGATATAATCAGACCCCAGCTTTCAAAATAAAAAAAAGGCAAGTTTAATTCCCCGCGTTGACTTCAATAAATTTATGGACTTACTGGAGAACGCAGCCAATTAAAGCTAAATTATGAATCCAATCTTAGATGCACATGCATTTGAGTTGTCCAAATAATGCTTATCCCGGCGTTGTTCAACTAGGAACTTTACAACCAATATCATTTGTACTTACCACATCATCGTTTTATCGACTATTCTTGACGACAAGTAAATTGAAAGAAAGGCTGTCTCAAGAATCGCGGTGAGTTTTGATTGCTTCACTGGTGTTAATCTACGAGCAGGTTAATTTTCCCCTGAACTCGCAGCCTACACTGGTTCGTGTGGAGCGTTTTCACTCACGTGGCGAGCGGCTATGCAAATTTATTAGAAAGAAAGAAAGACCGAATTTGCATAAGAGAAGAGTCGAACTCCCACAGGACTGGTTTGGACAAGGGCCTCCTCACATGAGCGCGGGTGAGTTTAGGATACCTGTAGTTTGAATTACTCATTCTTGGAATTGTATTGGTATTGTAATTGGATTAAATGGAAAACACTATGCACTCTTAGCAATCGGCAAGTAAAATTAGTATAAGTGGCTTTTAGCATGTTGTTTCAATGGACTACCGACAATAACAAAAGAAGTCAAAAGAACCTGCATTTCAGTCAACTAATTGAGCCTATGGAAAAATTGTTCAAGAAAGAACTTTTTCTAGTAAGGCTCGTCTAGCAATTAGATGGGGTCATGAAATGGGGTTAAACTTCTCTGTGCACTGTCTTATTTCTGCTTATTCAAGTCACGTATTTCAAATGTGTAAAACATATGGGATTTATGTTGTAGCAGTGCAAGGAACACTCACTTAAAGGAAGTTGAATTTGAGCTCTTTTAGTCCGAGACATGGCAGGAGTTCTAATGCCTCACCGGAAAATCCCAACCCAATCGTTCAGAAATTTTTCAAGCGAAGAGAGAATAGGTAATAACAGATAGGAAGTAAAATATTCAAACACAAGAGAAATTATTCCATCTAATTTTATCTTTATTCTCGTAATCTTTTGTAAATTTAGTTCCAATACAACTGATTTATTCGTCGCAGCTTTCTGGAACAATAGTGTAGGCGGTGGCCTTGCTTGTATTCTTGCGAGACAAGTAAGCCATTCCCATCAGGCAAAGCGCTGATAGTATTCCCATGGTAACCAGAGCTGGTACAGTCATATCTGAAATGTTAAACAAAAAATTTTTCGTTAGATATCAAGTCAACAATGTCGATAAGAAGTTAACTGCTTAAGTGTAAAAACTTGAAGTCGTGTCTGTAAAATTATTTATGCTGAAGGAGTATTTTATCGGTGGAATACGTATTTCCTTTATTGGTTGAGATCTCTGCGAAATATTGAAATTCTAAAATTGAAATTCTTTAGCGTTTTGGAGGTTGAAGCTTTATTGGATTAATGGGGTAAAAATAAGAGCCGAAAGCAGTTAGTAAGTAGTCTGGGCAAACATAATGATCTTGGCCAAACTTCGTTCGTGAGAAAATCTGAAGGTACTTGAAGTAAGCTGCTTATAAACTAAGCACATCCTTACTCTTCTTAACCGGATTTACTTTTCTCTGAATCACGAAATGTAGATCAGAGACAGACACTTTCCTCTTACTATCTAAAATTGTGAATGATTGTATCAAAGGAACATGTACCTTTTTTATTTGATCTTTTTCTTGATTTCATTTCTGTTGCGTCACTTGTAATTGTGAGGGGTCCCTGTGCCAGTGGGTATAATTTGTCTTCATCGCTAACGTCACGTCTTAATCTGCCTTCCTTGATACATCCCTGTGCACATCTTGATCCAGGGTTACTTGCGTCACATATCCTTATTTGACAGTGGACAAACACGAATGGGTGATCAGCAATGAACTTAAACGCTTCAGTACTGAAACGATCCACACCCACTTTTTGCGATTGTATGGTGATGGTTGTTTCATCAACTGGGCAACTGAAAGATAAAAAATGTCATAGTCAGCAATTACTATCAACGATTATTAGTATGCTATAATATGGTTCTTTATGAAAAGGAAAAAAATTGAAGCAAGATATTGAAAGATCACAAGTTGAAGTTTCTAATGACATTATTGTGTTCTTGGACTGGAATACAAGAAAACTTAAAAAACACGAGATTCAGCATTTAAGAGCAAATTTGTAGTTTCGTCCCAGAATCTTTATTGTTTTTACTCCTCCAACACAAAAACATTAACCTGAAATGCTTTTCGTAAAAAAATCACAATGTTATTTAAAACAATCCACAGTTCCAGCTGAGGTGTTAAAAAGTCTTGATGCGATTGTGAAGTGTACACATTTCGAAAAATGAAAAAACTGTTCGTAATGAGAAATAACCACTAGGTGAAAAGTAAAAATTAGTCTTTTCCTATATCATTCATTTCATATATCATTTAGTTACTAAGCTGTTTGAAAACTATTTCCGAAATCTAATCTCATTAAGCGGTAAAAGTCTTTTTTTAAATTACCCATTCTTGACGAGATGATATTTGTCATCATGTTGTCTGTCCTGGGAGGGTGTAGCGTAACAGTTCTCAGCCAAAACTGACAGAGTTTTGTCCTTGGTTTTCACAGATGCTTGGAAGAAGAGGTACTGTCTCAACTTAACTTCCACAGGATAATCACTCTGGGTATAAGCTGCCTCGAAGCTAAAGATCAACATTGACAAATAGAAAACTAACAACAACAAATGATTTTCAAGTAGTAATGAAATATAACTGAAAAGCCCTGATTTTTTTATTTTTTCCCAAGAAACTCCATAATGGACTAAAACACATTTAGGATACAATTAAATTGAGCCCAAACTTCTGCAATGTTTCATCCAGTTTTAAGGTGACGAAAATGAAACGTGGATAAGCTCAAATGTTGAGGTAAATCGTATGTAAAACAGGTTATGAACAGACCTTTTATCTGGAAACATATCCAAAGCAACTGTGAAGTTTCCTTTTCCATCCTCATCAAAAACCAACTTCCTGGTGTCAGGTTTAACTCCAACAGCAGTAGCATCACCCGAGTTTTTGTAGAAACAGCTGAAGGGTATCTCGATCTCACGAACTCTCGTTATAATGGCGCCATCTGCAACTGGGATCTCCAAGACTGTGTTGCTATAAACCACAAAACCTCTTCTGTGTTTGGCGGTTGTACCGCAGCCGGTCAATGTAGTCGTAAGAGTGAAGTGTGTCCTTGTTTCCGTGGCAACACACTTCACATCTCGCAGGGTGACATGTTCACGATTTAAGCCGAGAAGAAGAGCTTTAGGCAGGGTGATGGACATGTTATTTTGATGACATTTTACAGAAACACCAGAAGCTGAAAGGACAAATTTTGTTTTTGCTTAGGTTAAATCTTTTAAAGAGGTAATTTATTTTAATGGACTTAATAACCTCACTTTAAGATTTCTTAGTTCCTTATAGAAGCAAAAGAATTTAAGAACTTCCATGAACGTTTAAAAAGCTCTGAAGTCCGCTGTTGGTCGAAAACATTTGCGAAAGGGAAAACATTTATTTTTCCACAGAAAATGCATCAATAATTTGGATGATTTAAATGAAATTGAGGTTGGAGTTAATTAAGACCTGCTAGCTTTAAACATGTAAATGTCTCGCTTTTATTTTATTAAGTTGACTGGAACGTTAAATTTTCTCACTAACTTTTTGGTTTTCGTCCTCATTTTTTCCTTTCCTTTATTTTGTTTGTAAAAAAGTTCCAAAAAATATGTTTTCTTACCGACGCACGTACGACGATTGGGTGCCAAATTCAGCTCCGGATCAGGGCATGAACAGACGAAGCTACCTGCGGTATTTTTGCATTTGTGTGAACACCCACCGTTGTCTTTGGCACACTCATCTACGTCTAAAAAAGAAAGAGAAAAAAGAATAAGAAATAGAAAACAAAAAAACAAAATACAAAATTAAAACATTTGAATAATATTTCAACCAAGGGTAACACCTTTGAAACAACAGCAAAATATTGCAACTAAATTATTACAAATCTTATCCTAACTTTTCAAAAGACTATGAAAGGTAATCTACTAGAATCCTAGAATATTAATTTTTTCGAGACATCTCAGTTTTAATTTTACTAAGGGCGTAAACGGCAAAAAGTCGTTTTCTAAACAGTGCAATACAGCATGGAAGCTCTGATAGTAAGGACAAAATGCAACGCACGGGAGGAAGGCGTCTCTAAACACACATATAGTCAGTTTCTCTATATTGTAGATAAGGATCTTAGCCAAGAACTTAGGTCAGAATCTAGCTTATTACAGTAACCTGATCAAACAAATAAATTTAGCATTACTCAGTCTTACCGTCCTCGCAATTAACTCCTTCGTAGCCAGGTGAGCAAGTACATTTATATCCAACAAGAGATTGAGGAGCGGGTCTGCAAGTTGCACCGTTCATGCAAGGGTTAGGGTCACATTTGGTAGGAGCTGAAATAAAAGTGCAATTCCTGATCAGGGCTTTAACGCCACTGCATTGTTCAAATCTCCGAGGCAATGAGTCTACAGCTGCTACACATACATTTACCAAATATCCGAACATGATGTGTACAGTGAACATATAAATGTAAGTTTGTTGGAACTAAAAGAAAATTTAAAGGACGAACCAGTATGGTATGACCAGTGAAATTAACAGTGGTACTTAACATAGTACTATTTATTTAGTATGTAGCTCTAACTTTTGAGTCTGTGGATGAAATCCTATGGTGTGACCATTAAAATGAAAGCTCTTCAGCAGTACTTTAAAATGGTACTATTTATTTAGTATGTAGCTCTAACTTTTGAGTCTGCGGATGAAATCCTATGGTGTTACCATTCAAATGAAACCTCTTCAGCAGTAGTTTCACATGATACTATTTGTTTAGTATGTAGTTCTAACTTTTAAGTCTGTGGATAAAATCCTGTGGTGTGACCAGTCAAATGAAACCTCTTGAGCAGTACTTTCCCATGGTACTATTAAACCAATTTTGACTTCAAGCACTTTTCCAGCAAAAGATTTCAACTCACCTGCAAGTTTCTCTGGTTTGACAAGCACGTGCGGTGGATACCCTCCGTCAGTGGTGTCAGTAAATTTAGTCTTCAAAGATGGCCTTATACATTCAAAGCAGTCTTGGCCATCGTTTTCCCACCATTCTACGGCTTTGCAGTTGGGATTTGACTTAAGACACAAAGCAATGCAAGCCTCGGACGATTTCACAGAGTCAGCCAAAGGTTTTGATAAACCTTTCGTCTTGGAACACCAATATGGGGTATAATCTTCCCAGGCTAAGAAAAGATAGTGTAGATGTTTCGAATCTAAGAAGTTTTGACTAATTAGCAGTGTAAATTAACAGAAATTAAGCTTCTCCACGATAATCCAGTTCAATTAATATTATTAACTTTGAACAAAGAGAATACGACTCTAAGGTTTTACTCATTTTTTCAATATACTGGTTTGGACTTTTGTAGTTTGGCCCGGACAGCATTAGGATAACTGTATCTCTCGACGTAATTTCTTATAACAGAAGAAAGCTCCGGTGACACGTTCGTAGCCAAATAAATTTCAAGTGGTTTTAAATTTGGCCACTTAACCCAGGGTTAAAGTGAATCATCGGTAAACCGGGTTGGTGAGAATTATTAGATTTAATCCACTGCAGCAATTAACAACAGAAAGTAAAAAAATTCAAAACTTGTAGATACTGCCATAGCCAGGGAAGCTAAAGAGGGCTTATGAAAACAAGAAACTGATATCGTCGTTTCAAACATTAAAGCTCCAAAATGTTTTCTGTGTGATTGGGGTATATACTTAGAAAAAATATCAACACTTCACTCACGTTCTTCATCCATCACAACAGAGTCTTTCAGAAGTTGATGCCATAAAGGATCTTCCTCTGCGATGATCGAGGTAAAAACCAACGAAAATATGAAAAATATCCACTTTCGAACGGCCATGGTTCTAGGTGGGAAAGTAACTCTGAGACGCGTCTCTTTGTTATCCAAAGAGTAATTGAGCCACCTGAGTTGTTCCGATGGCTTTTAAAGGTTTCCTTCATTCTGCATATTAAAGTGAGATGTTTTGAAAACAATAGGATGACAATTACAACTTGTTAAATGAAAAACATATGGCTAAGCTCTGATGTTGCAAATGAGAGTTAAAAACACAAAGACAAAAACTACCCTTGGGTTTGTTGGCTTTCAAGCTTTCGGCGGCAATCCCACAAGGCACTGAAAATTGCAATGAGGTGTCAAGCTAACACGCCTTGTGACTGAACTCTTATTTTGCTAAGAGGTGTGAGTACAACTCAGTCAGAAAGAGGTAAAAGATAACACACTATGAATTGAATTAACGCAAGCATTTTATTGTAAACATGTTTTGTACAAAACTAATGAAAAACACACAAATGAAAACATGAAAAATAAAATCTCTTTGGATCAGTAATTAACTACCTTTGAAGACTAAATTTTGCAGATAGTGAAGTAACTAACCAAAATTAAAATCGAGTTCCGTATTTTTCAGTGAAAGAACAGTTGAGGGTTTGAGCATTCTCGCGGTACAATCAGTACATTCGCAAAACAATGAACAATACCCTCCAGGTAATGAGCTAATCAGTATCAATGGTTACGTAATCCTTGTGTTTTCACCGCTGATTTGAAGCACACCTCATACTGTATCATTTTCTGTATTAAATCACTCATTCTGGTGAAAATAAAAGAAATGATTGGAATTAACATAATAACCCTTTTCCAAAATATCTAAAGGCATTTTTTCGCAAAAAGTCATAGGGGAAATACAAGGGTTACCCAAACAAAAAAAAATTCAAACAAGCTTTTCGAAGCGATGAAAGAATTAATTTCAAACTGAAAAAACTAATTTTTGACTGTTGAAAGTCTGATAGGAAAAAAACAGAGGCTTTGTTTATTATTAACAATATAAAAACTATTCAGTCCGAGGGTGATGCCAAATTATATCACCACCTTTGTATTTAGTGTAGAACCTTTTAATGAAAGAAAGAAAAATGTATGCTAACACTTTTTCGGCCAATGGAAAGGCTGAAAATTCAGCTCAGTAAAGTTCTAAAAGTGAAGCACTATAAAAGGCCAACTTTGCGTCACATAGGCGTCTGTTCTTTTTGAACTTTGGGACACAACGCAGACTCGTTAATCTGTGGATTTACAATGAATCTTCTTGTCGTGTCTATACTGGTGACTTTACACTGGCTCACTACCGATGGAAAAAACCTGTTGGGTGAAGGAGCAATCGAAACTAATGACGATGCTCCTAAGTTTTTGAATTTCTACGAAGAAGAACCAGAGAGTTTTGTCGACGAAATCGAGGATTTCTTTCCCGAACGATATACTGAGGACCAGTTCAGTGGGGAATCGTCTGGAAGTAAGATGACTTAATTAAATTTTTTTTTTCAATTTTTTATTCAGCTATTTTTACTAGCCTACAATATGTTTACCACGATATTCAGTGAATTTGCTGGAAACGCTTCCTCACAAGCCTCTGATTATTTCTCCTTCTACGAGTTAGTTCCGTCCCTTTTCCGCGTGCAACAAAGGAGACAGGAGACATAATTGACCTAGACTCACTATCAAAATAAAATGAAGAGAAAATAATTAAAACTGGGCTAAGAGTTAACATTAAATATTAAAAAAATTATCAAAACCACGAAAAATGATTGGGTCAAACAAGAAATGTTTGCCCTTCTTTCACACACTTACCATAGATACTTGTGGTTTGGAACAATCTTTGTCTTTTTGAAATCTGTGTCCAGGTTAGCCTTTTCTTCACTACCTGAAACCAGAGATCCTTGTTGAAAAAGGTTCTTGTGTGCCTTACTTGTTAGTTATGTTTCTTATAACTCATGCATTCTTTTGTTTTTGTTTGGCGATAGAATTCTTAGTATTTTTATATTTGTTTTCGACATAGTATTTGTACATGGTTGTAGACCTCTCGCGGTCTTCCTCACGCGTGCTCTCTAACTACTGTGTCTGAAAAGAAAAATTAGAGATATTGCTCGAAGTCTAACATGGTGTGTTGCTCATGTGAATTTTTGTCCACACTGATCAACGCCACATAATGCTTTAAAACAGCCTTGTATATTTTCTTTTAAATTGATGTTAAAATAAATTTAATTTTGTTTCAGTTCAGAGTCCTTGTGCCGAGAACCCCTGCCTAAATGATGGAAACTGCTCAGTGGTTGCTGGTGAAGACTACTCTTGCGTATGCCCGGGTGGATATTATGGAAAGAACTGTGAAACAGGTACTTTAAGGAAGCATTTCAATCTACACTTCTTTTGATTTCTAAGAGCGCTGCATTGTAAGAAAAAAAAGGTTAAGTGAAGAATGATCAAACCCCACAAAAAGGGGCTGCTTTTAAAAAGTTCTCTTTTTGAAAAACAAATAAAAAGATATCTGGAAAAAGTGATAAACTGAAAAAAGACTACAGGAGAAACGTGACAATAGATTTTATGCATTTAGGACCGCCATTATACAGTAAGCAAGTAGGAAAATGTTTGAAAGGAATAACGAAACGGAACTGTCGTGTTTATTTCACGCTATTCTTATATCAGTCAACTACACTAAGGCTCAGTTCGAACGTCGAACTTTTCATGTACCGAAAATCATCGAAATTGGTCGACCCAAATGATATAAGCTTGATGTTTTTTTTTTCAGCCGTGGAACTTAATTAGTCGAATTCAATTCTCTTTCACGATGTACAAGGGTCTGATATGCTTATTAGTCGAAAAAGATTACATTAATTTATGCATTAGGTTAAGGACATGAAAAGTTCCTCTTTTAAACTGGGCTTAAGATAAAAGATTTGTAAATTTATGAAAATTAAAGCGATTGTTAACAAAAAGAACCACTGGTGTTTAGGAGTGGACCTGCCTAATTTATTACCTTAATCTAGCGTCAAGTAAGAATACATCTGTTTTTATTTTCATAGCAAACCTGTGTTACAAGAACCCTTGTAAAAACGGAGGTGAATGCAAGTCTCGCGCTGGCCGCAGTTACTATTGTAAATGTGCAGAAGGATTTCAAGGAAAAAACTGCGAAGAAGGTAGTAAAAGAATTACAACCATCAAAAACGATTTTCCAAAGTTGGTTCACCGCCCGTTTTAGGATCTTCCCTCTGTAAAAAAATGCGAATTCTTATTTAATTCAAACATGGAAAGAGCTAGTTTCTTTTAGGGATTCCAAGACATTTTCAGCAATTTGCAAACAGTGTGTTTATGGCAATATCGGCCTTTAAAATTTGCAGAGGTTTCTGGGTGGCTAAAAAGCAATAAATTTTGTACAGTTTTAATATTTTTGAAACAACATTTTGCAAAAACTCATATATCAAACTCAGATTTTTAGACGTGGCTAATTCTACTCTGATCTTTTGTAATTAAGAGTTTATTTTTATCACTGTTTATGACTTGATCAGGCTACAAGGCTATAAATAATTGCAACTATAAAATAAGCACATTGCATCTTCAGGCCAGGCAGTTTAAAGCCCAATTAGTAATCCTGGTAACTACAGTCCTGGATTTACCCAAATCTTCCATCAATCGGTCCACCTAGGGTTGTCATAGTAACACATTCAATGGTATTTAGTCATCACGAACAGCTTTCAAATAAAAAATGTGCCAATTTTGTATTCAAATAACATTTTGTTCATAGACGTAAACGAGTGTTCTGGTGATGTTTGTGGTGAAAATGCCAACTGCGAAAATACAGTGGGTTCTTACATTTGTACTTGCAAATCTGGATACGCCAGGAGAAATATGACAGGCTGTTTAGGTAAGGGGAACATTAATTATTATTTCCATTAGAACATTAATTATTTTTGCCTCTAGATTATAATTTTCGCTGATTATTTTTTCTAGCTGAATAGTTAGAGATGGCGAATTTTTAATTTTCTGAAACGCTGGTCTTCTGTGACAGTCACAGATTTGTATAATTTTTTGTATATTTATCTTGAAAAATTTAACTATCGTCCTTGGGATTTTAAATGCTCGTTCCTATTAGACAGAAAAACACTCCAAAATACTTCCAAAAATTTTTTCCGATCAACAAGCTATTTTTTAGATAGTTAACTTTAGAGAAATAACCAAACAATATTCTTTTCCTAGATATCAACGAGTGTGCTATCGGCGCTCATGCCTGTGGCCCTCATGCCAAGTGTAAAAATACTGTTGGATCTTACACTTGTACCTGCAAAAAGGGATTCACAGGAAATGGAAAAACATGCACAGGTAAGATTTTCTTAACTCACTGATTTCTTCTTTCAAATTCAAAACGAATGGTCTTAATGTTCAGATATTCTTTTGTGTGCACAAACATACCGAGATGACGTTAAATATTATTCTCTTATCTGCTTAAAATGATTCCAGAAATAAACAGTGATACATGACATGAACAGGTGAAAACTGTTGTAACAGCATATGTAACTGCTTTAGGACACAAAAACAAACGACATGTCAAAGAAATAATCTCATGATACTTTGTCCTTAGATATCAACGAATGTTCTACCGGCGCTGATGCCTGTGACGTTAATGCCAAGTGCAAAAATACTGTTGGATCTTACACTTGTTCCTGTAAAAACGGTTTTACAGGAAATGGAAAAACATGCACCGGTAAGATTGACTTGACTAATTGCCTAGTTCTTCCGTATGCAAAGAAAAACAATCGTCTTTTCCTGATCTTCCGATCAAATGACGCAACATAAACTAATCTTGCTCTATGGTGTTGCCAAAACTGTAACATAGTTTAAACTGTTTAACCCCGTAGTGAAGTGGCTTTAAGATACTTACAGTAAAAAAGAAAGTTACGATCTGTTTAAAAGTGAAATAATACCGTGATTCTCTTTTCTTAGATATAAACGAATGTTCTACCGGCGCTGATGCTTGTGACGTTAATGCCAAGTGTAAAAATACTGTTGGATCTTACACTTGTACCTGCAAAATCGGTTTTACAGGAAATGGAGAAACATGCACCGGTAAGATTTACTTGACTTACATGACAAGCGTTTCCGAAAGAAAAAGAAAGGTGTTCATTTCAGATTTTCCTATAAATAACGAAACATAAACTAATAGCGCTTAGTGGTATTACTATTACATAGTTTTTAACTTTGTAACCGTGTAGTTGTTTAGTAGCTTCAAAATGCTTGAAAGTATTTCTAAGAAAAAATGATCTGTTTAAAACGCAAATCTGAATCTTGTGATATTCTGTGCTTAGACATCAACGAGTGTTCTACTGGTGCTGATGCCTGTGACGTTAATGCCAAGTGCAAAAATACTGTTGGATCTTACACTTGTACCTGCAAAAAGGGTTTTACAGGAAATGGAAAGACTTGCACTGGTAAGATTTTAACTGACATAACCACAGGCTCTTCCAAACGGAAAAGTGATTGTTAAGTGGTATCACTGTGAACTGTTTAACCTTATAGCAAAATAACTTTCGGAGTCCTGAAAGTTCATCACTAAGGAAATAGCGATCTATTTAAAACTGAAATAATCTCGTGATATTTTGTTCTTAGACATCAACGAATGTTCTACCGGCTCTGATGCCTGTGATGTAAATGCCAAATGCAAAAATAATGTTGGATCTTACACTTGTACCTGCAAAAACGGTTTCACAGGAAATGGAGAAACATGCACTGGTAAGATTTACTTATCAGACTGGTTTATTCCTTCCTTTTCAGATGTTCTTTTGTTTTCAAGAACATCCATCACATTTATAGATGTTATTCTCAAATAATCAAAGCAGGTTGATACATTACATTAACAGGCTTAAAATATTATCACACCATATTTAACTGCTTTAGAAAGCTTTAAAAGTAAACGACCTAATAAACTGAAAAAATCTCGTGATACTCTGTTTTAGATATCAACGAATGTTCTACCGGTGCTGATGATTGTGACGTTAATGCCAAGTGTGAAAATACTGTTGGATCTTACACTTGTACCTGCAAAATCGGTTTTACAGGAAATGGAAAAACATGCACTGGTAAGATTTTTACTTTGGCTTAATGACCAGCTCTTCCAAAAAGAAAAAAAAATCAATTGTTTTCGTTTCCAGTTCAGTTACTTTCAAATAAGACAAATTAAGCGATAGCGCGTATCGCTTAGTAATAATATTGTTGCATAGTTTAAACTGTTTAACCCCATAGTAAAGTGCGTTAGGAGACCCGAAAGAAAATTTGTAAGAAATAACGATCTATTTAAAAGTGATTTAATCCCGTGATACTCTGACCTTAGATATCAACGAATGTTCTACCGGCGCTGATACCTGTGACGTTAATGCCAAGTGTAAAAATACTGTTGGATCTTACACTTGTATCTGCAAAAAGGGTTTTACAGGAAATGGAAAAACCTGCACTGGTAAGATTTTACTTGGCTTGATTTTACTGACGTGCTCTTCCCTAAAGAAAAATGATCGTCTTCTTTTCCAGATCAGTTTATTGCAAATAACGCAACACAAGCGAGATCTGTCGCTTAGTAGTATTACTTCTGCGTAGTTTCAAATGTTTAACCCTGGGGTAAGGTGACTTTAGGATACCTGAAAGTATATTGCTAAGAAAAAAAAACGATCTATTTAAAACTGAAATAATCTTGTGATTCACTGTTCTTAGATACCAACGAATGTTCTACCGGCGCTGATGCTTGTGACGTTAATGCCAAGTGTAAAAATACTGTTGGATCTTACACTTGTAATTGCAAAAAGGGTTTTACAGGAAATGGAAAAACATGCACTGGTAAGATTTTATTATCTTACTGAATTGTCCTTCTTAAAGAAAAAGCTCTTCTCCACTTTCAGATTTTTCTTTCAAACGACACAATATTACGGATGATTCCGCTTAACAGAATAGCTTTTACATACTTTATAACTACCCTGTAGTGAAATGCCTTCAACAAACATGAAAGGATTTCAAAGAATTTTACGATTTATCCAAAACTAATCTTGTGATATTCTGTTCCTAGACATCAACGAGTGTGCTACCGGTGCTGATGCCTGTGACATTAATGCCAAGTGCAAAAATACTGTTGGATCTTACACTTGTACCTGCAAAAAGGGTTTTACAGGAAATGGAAAGACATGCACTGGTAAGATTTCTTTCTTTCTGGCTGGTAGTCTTGATAATTATTCAGACCTTCCTTTTTTTCCAACAACATAAGAATAAAATGTGTTTAATAATAACATACAAACTCTCTTCCTCAAACGATGGATCCGCGCCATCTTGTCTTGTTCCTATCGTGGACTCTTTCTTTTCCAGCAGTTCTTTTAGCTCTTGTAAATCTTTCGATAGAGTGTCAAGTTTACTCTTCAAGCCTTCGGTTCCCCTAATTTCCGTCATTATTCAGAGACATTTGTGTTGAAGTTTGAGCGACTCCAAAAAATTATGCATGCCACCTAGGCCTCAAGCGCACGCTTTCCCATTAACTCCTCGTGTATTTTTTCAACACTCCCACTAATTGAATAAGAAGGGAGCCAAGATATGGCAAATGTCTTGTAATACAAGAACCTCATAACAACTCATAGCAAATATTCATAGCTGTAAACTGTTTCTTTTTAGATATTGACGAATGTGCTGTGCAGAATGGTGGATGCTCTCACGACTGTGAAAACATACCTGGCAGTTACGAGTGCGTTTGCCCAGATGCAGAGCTCTCATTGGCTGAGGACAACCATACTTGTGAAGGTAACACAGGACATAGTGGTCACTGTATGGACAATGTCAAATGTCAACAGTTAGTAGCTCATACAATAGTTGTTACTTGTTTTTTGAAAGAAAATTTTTGATAACGCAAAAATTAATTTCTCGAAAAGGGTAAAAGATGATTGCCGTGGACGTTTCCCGCCATCTCCTACTGATTAGCGTCAAAGTGTTTTAGACTTCCAGATTACTTTAGAGGAATTTCTTAGGATATTCTTGGTGTTCATAAGCAACTGCAGAATTTAGTACAGCATTTGATCTTGCAGTTAAGCTTCCTTCGCTTGACACCTCTTATTTCATCTGATGAAAATCCTACTACTTAGCTGAGAATAATTGGCGTGAAGATGAACCTATAAATTTCTTGCAAATCTCCCACGATATAACCTGACCCTTGTAGATGGGTGATCAGCTCTTATTAAAAACCGTCTACATTTTTTTCTTCAGCAAAAGGCGTGCTCGTCCGTTGCCTTCAAAACAAGATGTCCATCGCTATCCCCAAGCCCATTCTCAAAGGAATGGACCGAGAGCATATTCGTCTCTTGGACCCAAAATGCGGAGCAACTGAGAATGCCACACATTTCACTCTGACAACAGCACTGACGAAATGCAACACAACACGAAGACACACCAAGTCTTCCATTGTATATAGCAACACTGTGCTGGAGATTCCGCTGAAAAATAATGACATCATTACCCGTGTCAGGGAAATTGAGATTCCATTCAGTTGTTACTATTCAAATAAAAGAACAGCCACAGCCGTTGGAATGAGGCCCGAAAACCGAAAGCTGGTTTTCTCGGAGAAAGGAAAAGGAAACTTCACCGTTATGCTGGAATTATTCCACAACAAAAGGTTTGAAACAAATTAGAACGTAAACATACTCATTGCTTAAAACAAACAAACAAACAAACAAATAGCCAGTAAAACGAAACACTTATTTGAGGATCTGAATGGTGGCATCTCGATAACACTAAACACTTCAGTTTTGGCTCTCTAACATGAAACATTGAAATTTCAGGCATTTTAACACTAACAGTAAAAAATTCACCTAATCAGCTCCTCCCGTAACAGTAATTTTTTCCAGAGAGAAACAAGGACGGCTCCAAAAAGGCCAATATTATTTGGTTTAGCATTTCAAGGAGTTTCCGGCCATTCTCCGGCAATTTCCGATTATTTCAAAGGATTTCTGAAGACTACCGAAGATTCCCAAAAACTGGAGAAGATTTTCGAAGATGTCAGAAAACTGCCGAAGATTTTCAAGGAAACCCTCCAAAAATCTTGACTTTATTTTTGTCGCTAATTTCACATATGAAAGATATATTTTTTACAGCTTACAGATAGGATTTTTTTTTCACGAAAAACCGGCCTCCAAGCACTTAACTGTATTTTCTCCGGAAACAGTAAACATTAAAAGATTGGCCAGGTTAATAGCAGACACTTAAAATTTTGGCTAAATAACAATAAAAACTAAACCCTATTCAAACCATCTTAATTTCCTTTGACTTGATCCTTTCCTTTTATTAATCTAAAACAACCTTGTGCTTTGCAGGGGTATTGTAACGGTAGAAATCTATATATTTTTATGTGGAAGACCAGGGAACCGAGTGTCTCCAATGGTTATTTCTAATTGTAAAGTCAAAAAGGATAAGGCTTCAAATCGACTTTAAGCGACTTTGTAAAATACCTCTTAGTTACTGGGTTGACCGTCAGGATATTGGACGCTGAAAAATGCCTTTCCACTCACTCTTATTTTTAAAACTAGCAACTTACCTTTATTGCACGACAACAAATACTGAACATACTAGGCCAGTTTTTGATAACAGAAGTACCTTACCATTTGTTATGTTTTCAGATTCATCACATCATATAGTGCCAATGACTACCCATTGTCCTTTAAACTCCGACAATTGATGTTCTTCCAAGCAAAAGTTCAGAGCAAAGACAAGAGGCTATCAATCTTGGCTGAAAAATGTTTCGCAACACCAACTTCTGATCAGAAAAACTCGAAGAAACATTTCATAATGGATAATGGGTAAGACAAGAGCATTTTTGTCATTGCTCTGTTCATATAACAGTGTTTCGAATAATATCCTCATTATCTTTTTCACTATGTACAACACGAAACCCCACTCCAGCTTTCTCCACATCTACCTCGAGACTAAGCCAAAGAAAAAGGATATGAGGAAAAGATAAAGGGTGAATCTTAAAGAACTTTCGTCATTACTTTCTTCAGACAACCATCTTATGACTATTCTTTATTACCTCGGCAAAACACAGCTTATAAATGATGAAAACTCTCTGCTCTATACTTGAACTACTTTTGTCCGTAAAAAGGTATCTGTAACATTATCAGGAATTACTGTATTGCCTTTCTCATTAATTTTTTACTTTGACATAAACACTTTTTCCTTGGTTAGATGTCCGGTTGACGATACAGTGGAACTCTATCCCTCCCCCACGGGCACATTTCGATTTAGTTTGGAAGCCTTTGAATTTGTGGATGAGCCATTTGTCTTCGTTCATTGTCACGTGATCGTCTGCAACGCGACAGATCCGCAATCCAGATGTGCACGAGGATGTGAAAAGAAGCCTCGGCTCAGACGTGAAGTCCAACATCACAAGATATATTCCTTGGTGCAAGGACCAATGACGCTGGATCGTAATAAGGAATACAAGGAACCAGACAATAATCTCGCTATTGACAGCAAAATGGATTCTACAGGTATTACAAACTCACAATATTTTGCACGACAGTCGCCTTTCTCTTAACGGACATTGCTCCTTCCCGAGGTCCCTTTACCCTTTAAATACTTCAACTAGTGAAATCCCTGGCCTTACATAAACCTGAGGGCTAACAAAGTGAGGCCCAGGCCATTTGGGCAGAGCCTTCGAGCTATAGGCCATTATAGGATGACCCCCACCCCCGAAATAGACATCTAAATCTGACCCCTGCCATTCAATCAAATGCCTTGAAGCTCCAGTACTACAGTTTTTTGTTGCAAACAACCAAAGAGACAGCACGAACAGTTTAAATCCCGTAATGTTAATTGCAACTTTACATTATGAGAACAAGTTAAATGAAGAAAGGACCCGCAATATTTATTTCATTCCTAATTAGTTAAAAGAATACAGTGCTGATGATAACATTAGTTAGTTGTTTTATTAACTTGTTGTTTGTCTTAATTTTTGCTTTGTAGCTGGAGGCAATTTTCCGCTGCTCGCAGCCATGGCTGCCATGACATGTTTGAGCATTTTCGGTGTCACATTCATGATTCTCAGAAAAAGATCACGTGGTGACAACTACTTTTTAGTGAAAAACTGAGATTCTTGTTGTAGAACTGAACTCAATAAAAGCAATTTCTTAAACCAAGCTTTTGCTGTGTCTTTTTCTGGGTACAGAAGCTTCTGGGTCAATCATTGGGCCAGGTGCGCTATGATCTAGGTAGTGGTCGTCGCCGAAATATGATGAAGAACAACCAGTTTTGATTTGAATTCTCTTGTCTCAAAGTGAAAGACCTCTTAACTTTAGACATATCACTTTCTTATATTATTCTACAGTCTTATATTACCTGATTACCTAAGAGTGGTCAAATTTCATTTTTTTTAATCGGTGATCCTGATACAGCGGCTAATATCGTCCCCAGGGCTTCTCTGTTAGAAAAATGGGAGGGGTGGGAGCCCTGGCGACGAGGTAAAAATCGACCGATTTTGTATGTCCTGTGAATTGTCATTTTACATGTTCCCTATAGTCTTGAGCTTTCACATCCTTGTTCACTTTTTTCGTTTTCCCATACCAGCCCTTAGCACAAAAAGCCCTTCAACAGTTTTCATCCACTAGTCTGGAAACTCATCAGTTTAGCAAGACCGAACTACTCCTGGGAGGCGTCCACAGCTGCATAATAAAAGGAATTAAAATGACTGCAAAAACCTTGGACGAAGATCTTGCTAGTTATAAACGTTGTATCTCTAGAAAAAGATCTAATCAGCCAAAATATTAAGAACCAATAACGAGAAGTGCAAAGACTACTGCAAATCTGATCAGAATAACATGTATTATTTGTTTGTTTGTTTTTTTTATTGTGATTCCTATCATAAGTTCTGAGTAACATCTGAAAACCTGAAGAAGGCTCAGCAGCACCCAACGAGACTATAGTTCAAAACCACTTAAACATAGCATTGTTAAACGTATTTTAGTAATTATATGGTAGATATAGGCATATTTTTATCCCGCAAATATTTTTCTTCTATTCGGATTTCCTAGCTGAAAGTCTAGTGATCCGAAAATTATAGGGATCAAAAGTTACCTTTTCGAAAATTTCGGCCAGAAAAAAGGCTCTCCAAAATTCTAGGTGACCTTGTTAGGGTAAAAAATTGTTAAAAATGGCCAATTATACTACATTTTAGACGTTTGAAAATCTTAGGAGAGGCAGGCAAGCAAGAAATTTTACAACAAATGTTCCGAAAATTCTAGATCTCAAATCGTCTTCCGAACAGATATTTTCCGAAAATCGACGTTGGGTACCCCTGAAGGCTGGCATGGCCAACCCAAATATTGTTATGAAAAAACAATACACGTTGTTCTGATCAGCTTTGCAGTGGTCTTTGGACTTCTCGTTATTGGCTTCCAAGTACCACTAGATTCTGCTAAAACTGATTCTAAAAAGTTCACTTCCAGAGGTGGTCAATTCAAAATCTAATAGAAAAATTAAAAAAATCTTGCAAAATGGTGAAAAAAGGAATAGGACTTTGTAAAGTCATTTGAAAGGTAACACCATAGGATTTCATCCATAGAGACTCGACAGTTTTAAGTATATAGTAAATAAACAGTACCATGTGAAAGTACTGTGGGAGAAGTCGAAGAGGTTTTATTTGAATGGCCACAAAGACACTATGGCACTTATCCACAGACTCAGAAGTTAAGAGCTCAGGACTGCAGATAATGGTTAGACAATTGTTTTTTACATTGTGTTGGAAGATCTTGGAATCATGATCTCAGCGAGAACTTAATTATGCCTTTGCTCAGCGGTGGTCAAGTGGCAGTGATCCATGATGTGATTAGTTAAACACTTAATTAAATCTGGCTTCCATGACCCTATGCAGGAGCCGAGTAATCGACTCCTGCCCTCATGAAATGAAACACTATCGTTGAAAGTGTCCGGAAGGGCGATTGCCAAGAAGGTTTAAAAAGTGAGGCTTTATAACACATTTAACATTTTAGTCCAACGTACTGTGCGAAATGTTTTAAACATAGTGAACGAAATATGTTTTTTTATTGGGAAGTCAGTAATATCTCTCTTGCATCTAGTCTCCTTCGATGCCGCTAGGGCCGTAGGCACACAAGCTACCCGCCCCCACCCAGCCCGAGCGGCTGCAAAGGAGACCACGTTATATATAGACCCATAGACCCCATTAAAATTAATTTATTCCCTTAGCAGCTTTAAGAATTCATATTGGACAATGTAAAAATGCGAAAAATTTGCCTTATCTCAGCTTATTGCGGAAAAGTGAAATTACAAAAATCGCTCGAAGCTTTTTTTTTTCTTCTGTGTTTTTGAAGCGATGAGAGCTTCTTCTGTGATCCTGAAATTGTTAAAAGCATTGTTTCTCGTTTATTTTCGCCGCTTTCCTTGAATATCTTGCCAAGATTTCATTCGATCCAAAAATGACTTGATTAGGTAGGAGTGATTGGTGCATTAAGACGGAATCCATCAGGAAATTGAGTAATTTCAACTTTCAGTGGACAAATACCTTGTACTAGAACAATTTAAACAATACCGCATTTTTTTACGTTTTTCAAGGGCGATAGAATGGATATAATTTATTATCTCTCTTGATTATCTATAATAACACCCAAGACTATTTCTCATGGGAGCCTGAGAAAATAATGTCAAATTTCACAAGAATTTTGAAAACACAGTTAAAATTGTGAAAATTTCATGTGTAAGATGTCACTGTTTTGTGAAATTTGACATTCGTTTTCTCGAGCCCTCAAAAGAAATTTTCTTTGGTGTTATTACATCTATAACTCTTGAAAAATATAAAAAAAAGAATGCGATGTTGTTTACATTATTCTGGTACAAGGTTTTTGTCCATTGAAAATTAAAATTACTCAATTTCCTGATGGATTCCGTCTTAATTTTTCGAAAATTTTTGGATAATTTTTTAAGTGTTTTTAATGCATGGGAATTAGGATAAGGGGTTGTTAAAAATTAAAAAATGAAGTGAATATTCAGTAGACAAATACCAGATAGTCCACCACCACAACAAGGTGCCTCTGATCCCATTAGTGGACTATTATTATGTCTTTCTACCCTTATACTACTACGTGAGAAATTTCTGCAATTTGATTGGCTCAGAGCAGTGGTATTTCAGCTTAATTTGAAATACCTACATGTGAAAATTACAAACCTTTCGCGGGCAGTAGTATAAACAAATAATAGCATGATTTGTATGTGATATTTGGCATAAATACCACTTGTGATATTTCAAAATTGTCTCAAATTTCACTCGCCTGGCGGCTCGTGAAATTAAGCATAACGATTTTGAAATATCACTTGTGGTATTTATGCCAAATATCACTACAAATCATGCTATTACCTATACTAATATAGTCTTAATATTACCCACTCAAATCAACACAATTTCTCTAAAAGATAACCAGATTGTGCTCTTAAAAGGACTTGTACTTAAGTTTATTCAATTTCTTCTCTCTGTATTAAACTAAGACAAGGAATTTGAATGACCTCGAATTCTTACTTTTCCTGTAAGGAACCTTATAAATCGTAAAGTTACGGGGCATTTTATCGCTTTACCATGGTTACTGAGCCCACATGTTGAATTTGGGAGCCCTGTGGGTTCAGGAGTGACGCCTGATGAGAACGCCTGAAGACGGCAATATTCAGCAATAACTTCCTGAAGTTGATATAAAGTTTTGAATAAAGATCACGGGCCTTAAAAACGGGAAAATACAGAGAGTGCTTTCACGTTAACGGAGATATTCTAATGGAGGGATATTGGTTGTCCCAGTATAAGTTGCCTCGACAGTCAGAAAGCTGTAAGAGATGAATTAGCAAATCAATTTAAAACAAACTTTATCACGGTTGATTAGAAAATGGTTTGAGAGTCACGAAAGCAGGAAGAAGCAGAAGTGTAATCACGCTTAACCGCAAAGAAAGCTTTAAGAAGTCGTCTAGAGGAAACAACTTATTTTGAGTAGAATAGAGCAATTTCTTTTTGAGTATTAAAGCTGGATAATTTCCGATTGTCTTCCGTTATAAAATTTTACTCAAAGTTTGCGTGGCATTGCGTGGGAGCAGAAAAATAAAGGTGGTTCTTTCGTCAGAACCTTAAAATACGTCAGCAGCAAAAAAATTAACCGGAAATGACAATTTTGAACAAATACGCCCAGGCACACGTACGCTTAGAAAAACTGACTCTTGCTTTTATTAAAACATTCCTTTAAAAAAACGACGACCAAAAGAACCAGGTAAGATTTCGAAAAACAGATTAAACAAAAACATTTCATGGTAACTGTTTTGTGCGAGTAAAAATTATCAAGGCATAGAGCGTTATTGGTGTGGTCTAAATATTGATATTGTCCATCTGAATCCTGTGGTAAAGTAGACAAAAACCATGTTTATTCGGCATGGTTATTTTATATATTTTTATTCTACGGCTTCAAGTGTTTTTTAAAATTATTTTTATTAGTTTTTATTTATTTATTTGACCTTATTTGCTGTTATTATGTCAATATAACCCCTATTGTGACAGGTGAATAAATTAGTACTTATTAAAATACTTCGACTTATTACTTATGCTCTTCATATTCGTCTTGTTATCAGTATTGATTATTATTATTATTGTTACGAGACATTAGTTTTTACCAAATCAGTGGATAGCTTTAACTTTTTCCATGCTCTTGATTGGCACCTGGAACTCGCAATGTCCTTGGATACTTGGCTATACACTGTTTTAGTACGAGAGTCAAAATAGCTAGCTCGTCTCGTTTCGTCAAAGGTTTGGGAGACAAAAATTTAGCGATAATGAAGCAACCTTAACAACAAGTACCAAGGAAGCGGCGAAATTGTTAGTATTTACTGGTGGGTAAAAATTGATTTTCCAACAAAGTTAATTGGCAGTAAAATCATAACAATGCGCATGACAAAATCTTCGCCGAAGTATTGGTAAACACCGTCAATTAAAACGTCAGCAAAAATCTTACATACCAATTTCTTATATTCACTCAACATTACCTTTTAATGTTTATATCCAACTGTAAAACAACTGCCCCCCACCCTACTCAATTTTAGACTATCTTAAGGACGTTTTGAAGCTCAAGTCGCCAAAAAGAACTTTAACACGGCTTAAACGTCAGAAACAATTTTTGAAGTGAAATAGATAAGATGGCTGTAATTTTCAAAAATCGTCTTTTCTCGGCGCAATTGAAGAAAGAAACAGTCTGGCTAAAGTAATGTAAAAAAAAGTTTCACTAAAATGTGCCTTATCTAATCTTCGTTAGTAGACCCTAAGTTAAGGCGTATAACCGAGGTCTCTGCAGTCATGATCTCCTCTATACTAAATTCAGATGAGATATCATGTCTAGACATGCGCTCTTGCTTCTGGGTAACGGAAAATCAATGACGAAAAACAGACGGAACGTGTTCCTCGAAAAGTGTATCAATAGCGTCAAGAGCCTATGACTAGACCTGGGCTATTGATCATAGTGTGTACACTAAATCATGTGTGCTCACACACGCTACACTCAGGGGCACTCAACGACAATATAGTTCAAGGCCATAAAAAACGGTAGATATAGGCATATTTTTGTCCCCTAAAAACTTTTCATCTGTTCGGATTTCCTAGCTGAAAGTCTAGTGATCCAAAAATTATAGGAATCAAAACTTGCCTTTTCGAAAACTTCAGCCAGAAAAAAGGCTCCCGAAAGTTCTAGGTGACCTTTTTAGGGTAAAAATCTGTTAAAAATGGGCAATTATACTATTTTTCAGATGTTCGAAAATCCTAGGAGAGGCAGGCAAGCAAGAAATTTTACAACAAATGGTCCGAAAATTCTAGATCTCAAATCGTCTTCCGAACAGATATTTTCCAAAAATTGTCGTTGGGTGTCCCTTTACAGTCGATAGTCTTTTCTCCATCAGTAGCGTAGAAGCCGTACATAGCCAAGTAATTTATCTTTTATGATTATATTCAATATATAGTTGTTGTTACTTTCTTTCTTACTGAACTTTTATTTTACTTAGTTTCATTTGTCATTGTATTGACTGTTTTGGTACTGAAATCTTCATGTCGAAGATTAAGTCAATAAAGTTGTTGTTGTAATCAAATTATTTAGCCCTGTGATCGTGAGTAAAGAGATAGATATTGGTCAGCGGTTAACTTATAGCGTGCAAAAGGTGTTGTTCTCCGGAAACCAAATGATTGACTAGCTGGTAGTCATTGAAAACAAATGAATTTTTCTCTACGTTAAAATAATTTTTGCTTATCGAACAACGGACAAACTCAAAAAAATACGCAACAGATGTTTTTTTTAGCATCGAAAAGAAATTTACGCAGTCTATCTGGGAACAAATAACCCACTTCACACAAAAAGCTTGGTCACGCATCATACGCATACTTTACAAACTTTCAATAAGTAAATGCGTCATTTTATGACTAGACGCTATCGCTTTACATAGCGATGTAACTTCACCGCAAATATGCTGAATGTATTGACAACCTCTGCGGTCGACTGATCCGTGTTGACCGCTCGCTCATGACATCAAGAACCTCTTGTGAAAATTCGAATGTTTTCCAGATACTTTGACAAGCCAGAGAGACCGGAGGGGGAAAAAAGAGATCAAGCGGATTTAACACATGTAAGCTGATACAGTTGACGTAAATTTAATCTCTTAATTGCTGTTATCAAAATATAACCTCTCCTTTCTTGCCTCTATTAATTATTAAACCTATTCAGCGGAGAACTTGCCAATGAGCAACGATAATTTCCAAGATCGTATCTTTAATTCTCATAAAGTATTGGACTGATCAAACATTCAGAAGACCATTGAGGAAACATTTTATGTTGAATTCTCTGGAGCCTTTCTTAACTTTCAAACAGCAAGTGGATATTTGTGACACGCGTAACCATCAGTCAGGAAACACAGACTGACAGATGGAATATTAATGCAAACAAACCGTGTTTGATTTGGGCAAAAACAATCGTCACGATCGACACGACTGTCACATTGTAACATAAGGAAAGAGGATTTTTGATTTGAAGGTTATTAGCACCGTTGTATCTTTTTACATGCCCCAAGGGAATAACCTATTACGAACGTAGAAGTAAGCGATCGGCGCTTTAATAAATAATTTTTGGCTGAAAACAATACTTTACGCAATCGCAGAGAACGGACGCATTGGAGCAAGCTGTAATGATTAATTTAAACCGTGTCATGTCATCGACATCTCTCGATTATTATCGTGAAATTCGATTATAGTTACTTGGAGTTCTGAGGAAAGAGCACACGCGAAGGAAACAAGAATTCGCGTGAATGTGAACTTGAGGCGAATTAAACACCACGAAGACTGTTTTAGAAGATCTTTGTTTTGTCTGCGGAAGCAAGAAGAATCGATTTGCAAGAAGGCAAACGCCTTACGTTGAGTGTCGAGTTTGCATATTATACAACTGTCAGTTATCTTGTTTTCAACGGGTTGCGTGTCGCAAGTATTCATCACTGACTTCAATCTCCTCATTTGGGGGGAAAGAATAACTCGCAAAATCTATGCTTGTCGCTTGTTTTACAACATGGAATTAACTACGGCTTTAGTTGGCTGTTGACGAGCAAGGACCCCTCATGAGCTAATTCACACGGCATGCCGAGACTAGCAAGATTCGTACACTGACTGTATATTTATTTACCAAGCACGACATTCTCGGGTCATGATTAGACTTTTCTCTTGTCGTCCACTTCGAGCACGATTCAATAGTGATGGTGACGCGGGTTGGGACTACCACACGGTAGATTTGAGTATTCACACGCCAACCTACTCCGTCAAGTACCTTGGATGTGAACGGCTTTGTAGTCCCGGTGTTTCTGAAATTTGCGACACTGTTAAAGCCATTTTCGCCTCCAAGAAATCCACGCTGAAATCTCTAGACCATTACTCGCTGAAATTGACTAAACAGGAGCTGTCTTTGCGCGACAGTGACAGCACCGAAGACGAGGAAAAAGTATTCTTGTTGCGGAAGATTCGATTCTCCGGTGTGTATAAAGCGAATCAGAGAGTGTTCTTCTTTACATATCAGTTCGGAACGAAAGCCGAAGTGTTGGAATGCAACGCCGTGTTGTGCAAAAACAACAACGAAGCGAAGAGCTTGGCCAAGGTTATTAATAAGGCTTTCGGGGACGCTCGGAGCGAATTTCATCAACAAGAAGTGGCGAATCGACGGCTTCATCACGAGGGATTGAGCGAAAATAGCATGTCTGCTCTGCATGTTGACGTGATTTCAAATGTGGATGCAAACAGACTGTATTATAATATGAATGTTTTTAAGAATTCTAGGAGTAATTCGGCGGCTAGTGCGATTAGCAGCCGAGGTCGCACTCCAGACAGACTTAAACAAAGCAACCAATCTTGTCACTTGGGCGCGAGCATCGAATGGGAGAGAACGGAGAGCTCGCAAGATACGAGACAAAGCGACGTTGAAAAGACTTCAACAAGCGGCGAGTTATTTGGTTGTACTTGCGAGAAAGAATGTCTCCTTAAAGAAGACGAAAAACCGGAGGAAACGACCGAGGTTATTGAAAAACCCCCTGAACAAGAAAACTTGACTGAAACAGTCAATGAACCGGCATTTGAAATGGAAATTAAACATTCTCCGAGCAGCTCGTCGATAGAAGAAGAATTGACAGACGTTGAGAATACATGTACAGACGGACATAATTGCGAAAGAAGTTGTGACTGGTCTTCAGTATCGGGACTCGAAGAAACGGAGATATAATTTTATTATTTTGGTGTCTCGGAAACTTTCTTATCGTGACAAAATGGCGCTACGAGGTGGTGAGCTTTGAATATTCCTTGACGGAAGGCGTGAAGTGGTCATTTTTAGGAGATAAGCATTTTACATTACATTATAATACACACAAAGATAAATCATCGATTGTGTTGTCACGTAGCTCTTGGCACAGGAAAGTTCTGGACATCAAACAATGAAAATGTGTTTGGATGTAGCAGACAGAATTTTGTTTGGCGACATTTAAAAACCGGTAGACAACGTGTAGAGTAAACTTCGTATTACTGTATTATTATACTCTTAAGTTCGGCTCTTAGTGTTGTTAACAATAGAGTACAAAACAGATTACACCAATGCAAACATTCGTTTTCTAATCTGTCATGCCTCATCGAATAATACTCAAATTGCCAGAGAATGAATTATTTCGCCCTTGTATAAAGCTGGCCGGCAAACCGTTCAAGTGTATTTGCCTCGATAGCGGTAGTATGTATCTTTTGATGAACAAGTTCTTATAGCATTGACATAATTAGCTGATTTCTCTTCAGAATTGTTGATCGACCAAAGTGTTGAATTGTTTCTAATCAGTCGGTTCTTGTGTGCCTAGCTATTCATGGATTCGAGATCTATTGTCAATAGATGCAAATATGTTTGAAATGTGGGCTCTTTTTCTACGTCGGAGGGTGGCCGGACATTTTTTGACTTTTTGACAACCCTTAATGTGTCCGGAGAATTTGACGTTTTTCTGCTCAGTACTTTGTAATGGTCGAATCTCTGTCCAAACTTCTGTTGTTTAACTCTTCACAGTGTCAAGCAAATAATCGTGTTTACTTCACAAAGTCTTTGTGTTTTTATTGCATAATTTCGACCTTTTCGCTTGCTTCTTTCTCCCGGTCAAGCTAAAACATTTCGGATAGGACTGCTTTTTTTTTCCATTGACCAAAGGTTCATAAGTAAGAACTTCGTTTATTAACTCATCGACAATGTCTAAGTTGAAACTGAGAAGGCTGTCTAATAGCAATTCTGAATGAATCGATATGCATTTACCATATACTAGCTGAGCACATACGTTCCGAATCAGCGACCTGGGACCCTCGACGACTTGTCCACTAAGTACAGGTTTCTTTTACCGAACATATAGCAGATGTAGGAAGGAAAGATGATTAGGACTCAGTGGTCCACTGACGTTCACGATTGTTGTTACATGGTGTCCGCTTAAGGAAGAAAATAATTGCAAGTTGAGGCCAGCCAACGTTTTTAACGATTATTACATAGTCGCTTAACGAAGAAAATACGTGAAAGTTAAGGCTGGCCAACGTTTTTAGTTTCCATTTTGTTATAAGGGGCTCGTCTTCAAGGAGGGCCTGCATGCTTACGTACCAGTTAAATTTGAGGCAATTTCTCGGCTAGGTGGTGATATCTTAGCCCATGTTTGTCAGCAGCTGTATTCTTTGGCTTTGAGGTCTCCGTTATCAGTGAAAAAAGCCTTCATTTCTGAGCTTGCAGCTTGGTTTGAGCAACTTCCAGCTATATCGGCTGTATTTGCGGGGATTTCGTACCTATCATTTAAAATGTTGACCGTTTCTCAACTCTAAGTCAAAAAACACTTATTTTACCGTTCAGAAAAGTGCAATTCATAAATAAGTCATGCATAACCTTCAACAAACTGACAGCTAAACTTTCATCAATTTTGAGCTACATCAGTTAACCCCATCCACATCCCCATCCATGCTACATTGGGCATCATTACACGGACGTTTTCATTTCGGATACCTTACTTGCCTGTGACCTTGGTTGTTGTGGTTTACATCATACTTAACCCTTAATAACTTTGGGCAGTTTTTGTCATTGTCTTGGCTGGTGTTTCTGAGACTGCCTAAAAAGGTAATTTACTGACATACTGAAATTCGCAAACCAGAGCGAATACTTTCAATATAACGTTTATATGTCATTGACTTTGTAGAGGGCCTTAATCGAAGTGCAAAGTCTCTGAACTTAATTTTGAAAAAAACTCTGAAATGTATTTGCGCGAACATGGAGCAACCGCGCGCGGCGAACCTTGAGAAGTACCCGATTAAAGACGGGTGTACAGTTTTTGCTGGTACTGTTCTAGGCGTTCGCGTCGCACTCTATTCTCTGAACGCCTGGAACAGGCTAGCAAGCACCGATTGTCCTATTATACTCTGCTCCAAGCAGGGGGATGCCGAATTTCAAAAGAATCCTGTCTTGTTTTGTAGTGTTCCGAAACAGCTTTCTTGTGGTGGAACACAATAGCATAGTGTTGTCGGGTTTAATGTGCAGTTTATGTTTCGTCGTTGAATTTCCTGTGTTTTTCGGAAACTTTGACCCGAGATAGAACACCTTGGCTTAGATGTTTGAGAAGGAAAGAATTCTATATTTCATTTTGAAAGATAACAAAACAACTCTAAAAGGAATTCAGGCAAGTTTTACAATATATATAAATGTTCAATTCAGCCCGCCCGTGCTTTACTATTTTATTTTCTGGCGGTCATAGATCAGTGTTTCACAGCATAATAAACATTACCACAAAAGACCACTTCTCAGAAGCACTCTGTAGTAGCGCCTATTTTTAGATGCCGTTCGAAAGGAAACAAAAATGTTTTGGGGTTTTGATCCGCCGTATTAAAGACCTAATGGCTTGAAGGTTAAGGCTTTACAAAGAAAGCAAACACCCGATCTTCCTGTTTACGAATTATAGCTCAAGTGTTCATCTCCTTTCATTTTAAAAATTCCATTGTAAGTGGCTCACATATCCGGATGAGTCAAATTCTTTGCATTCACGGCAAACAGATAAGAAAGCAGCCTTCCGCGCGCGGTGAGCAATTTACGGAGTTGTACTTGCATTGCCTGCGTTACTTGGAGAAGCAAGAGAGAATCTGCAATCAGAGCAGAAAAATAGTGACGAGAAACGTCTTAAAGGCTATATGCGGCATTCAGAAAATTCTACTGATATCACTCTTTCCTTAGCGGCATCAAATCAGTTAAATCCCTTTACATGAAAACTGACATTCAACCTCTCAAACAGTCGGGGCAAAGAGGATTACATCGATGCGTCGCTCTTGCTTTAATATTAGACACCTTAAGTGATGGGAATTTTATTGTTTAATAGAAAAGAAAAAGAGTAAATGTCGCTGTTTTGTGTGAGAGTAGAAATATTGCACAATAAAAACGCCTGTCGAGCTTATTAAAGCATGGATAGCCGGAAGAATTTGAGCATGACGTTCAAAATAAAGGTGTGACCGGGTTTGGCGACTTCTAGAATCTCCCTCCAACTACCAGATTTATTAAATCAAAACTGCCGTATTTAATTCCTGTTCACATCAAGGGAACAGTAAGCCATCTGATGGCTTAGAAACTACCTCTGAATCTTCGGACCAGATCGTAGTTTGTTCAATACCACCGGCCGAAGTTTTTTTTGTGTGGGTTGATGAAGCGTTCCCAGCCCAGAAGGCAGCCCTCGTCGATGTTTATTGCGGCAACGGTCAAGGCGCTGGCACGAAGCCGAAAATAATCAACTTTTCTGTTTGTGCTTTGCTGTATTTCTTTATTGGGAGTAATCAATCTTACAATAATTCTTTGCATTAGTAATATTTTGGTTTCCAATCTAAATTAAAAAAGTCTTTCAAAGCAAATGTGTTCAGAATTATGGTGTTGAGAGTATCTCAAACCCCTTTAAAGAACAGGTGCTGTTTCGCAGGTTAAATATATCTTTTAAGTATCTAGAGTATATTTACCAAAATGGGGAAATTAAAATGTAGAAGGAACCTTATTTTGCATACGTCTATTTGCCAGGTTTGTAGTTCTCGCTCTTTTAAGTAAAATACTGTCATCAAAATTCCAGTCCGGCTTATAGAAAATATAACTGAACCGCAGAATACACCAAGTAAAACCTACAGGCTTTCCAGAAATGAAAAAGCAAGCTTTGGAAAAACTGAAACTGACCTGACATACTTCAGTGGAATAGAATTTTTTTGTTATTTCAATCATCATAACCGCTTTGAGACTGCATCTCAGTCTAAAAACTCTGAAAAATAATAATTATTTTTTTTCTTTTCAATGCAATATTTATTGACTTAAAAAAAATCCTTTTTATGCATTGAATAAATTTGTTTTTGCCAAGAGTGAGCACAGTTATCTGAATAAAACAAATAGCTTTGGCTACAACTCATGAAGTCTTGATTTAGTGTTTTAACGGCTGGCTTTTTTCTTTTTTAAATAAAACTATAATTTGTAGAACGGACATGGTTTATTAAATACACCAAATTACTTGGGTTGCGCTCAGGAGCTCTATTAAGTCGCTCATCATTAATTACTCACTTTTTCCTCGAAAGCACGCAATTAATAAAATATACTTAAGTGTTTTGGCTACAACTCAGGAAATCATTTCACTTTAAACTGTTGAGTGCATTGTAGATCTGTTACATCAAATTCTGTTTCCCTAGAAGGAACGTGGTTTATATTGTGTTAGGCTACAGGTCCAGTTTTACAATATTTTTTTTTCTTGGCCCCGTTTTAATCTTTTATACGAGAACCGGTTTTTATATTCATGTTTTTTCTAGACCGAGTTTAAATGAGCCTACCTAATTGTTTTGGCTACAACGGAAGACTTTTTATCAGAACTGTCCTCATTTATATATATCCTGTATACATGTATACCTCTGTTAGTGAATGTAATCATGGTACTCCGCTAGACAGTTATCTTTTTATTATTGTTGGCGCGATACTACAAAATATCCTCTTCCAAAGCTGTTTTGATTAATTTATCGATTTATTTACATTTTCAAAAAGGCTGTAAAAGTTTCAACTTAAAACGCCGAACTCCTTCCGTTGTTTTAATGCTCTTTTTTGCTATGACACTTTTTGAATTTAACTACATTTCGTGCGATCTGTAGGCGAAGCAATTGATACCGGAAAGGAAACTTCCTGTTTCATTAGTGCAGTGAAGCCGCATAGCGCATTTTCGTTGACAAGTATTACATTATTATAAAAAATTATTCTTTTAATACTGGTAAATGGAAAAAATGTCGAGTTAAATTTTCTTGACAGGACAAAAATGCCACCTTGTTTCTTTTCATGGCTCGTCAAGGAACCAGTGAATATGTAACTAAGAGTAACGTAAGAGTAGACAAGACAACTTTGTACTTTATGGTTTTAGACGATTATAACATACAGTAAAATCAAACTGATGTATCTTATAGACCACATTTGACTTGAAGGGCCATCTTTATTTTGCGTGATGGCGTTACGTTTGTGTAAATAGCACCACACTTCGAAGTATTTCCCTGTCAGTGAGATAATTTGTACGTTCCTAACTAGAAAAAACAGACACCAATTATATTTTTATCCCTGTATAAAATAGACAAGGAAATATCAGTAAATCAGTTCAACTGTCATGTCCTTTGAACAATACCAGTAATCCATAATTATTATCTCATCACGATTAAGGCCAAGGGTAACTGGATTATAATAAGTTTACTATCCGAACACTACTGTTGTACTGGGATCGCGCTAACACCCGAAAGTTGGAACCATTGAACTGACTTTCTGTCGCAAAACCACATGGAATAATACTCAATACAATTTATACGAACTGTTTTTCAGATTTCCTATTTCATGCACAGACTAAAGGTTAATACAATTAGTCACTCCTAAATTTTAAGAACTATTACAAAGAGGCCTGCTACGAGTGTCCTAATAATTGACGTTTTCTTACTCTTAGCGTTGATGAGTACGAGTAAAATGTCCTTCTAGTTCATTGTACTGTTTCTTTCATTATATTCAGATGACTGTCTAATCAGTGGCACATCGCGGTGTCAGCAATGTTTCTATTTATTGCAGTGCCGTTAGGTTCATGTTTTGTAGTTAAGCGAAAGATTTGAATATAACAAACTACAATAGCTTAAGGCCTCACTTGACCCTTTTAATGGTTAAAACGTGATGGAATTTTTGGGGATCAAACGGGCCTGAGTTTCTTTTCATTTTGGCTTTTTTTTTTGGTTTGCTTAATAGTTTCTGGTTACCGTTAATTATAGTCACTTGTAAATCACTACGTGACTCACTATCAATGAACATAATAGGCGGCTGTACCATCCATCTATCAAACGTTGACAATTTAATTAAAACGTTTAAAAGGTTAGACCCCTGTACACAGAGAGTAAACAAAGGCGATAAAGCGAAATGAGTCTGAATCATAGAACTACGTCATTGTACAGTCAAACCAGGCCGCTTTACGGACACATCATAATTACAGACAGTTCGCTTTGTCCCTGAGGGAAGAAAGCCCTAGCTGCTTTGTGGGGAAGGGGCGTCTGTACACAGGTGAAGAAACCCCTTACGTTTTCTCTAAATTTAACCTGCTTAATACGGACGCTTTCTCTGCTCCCCCCTTCAGTATGACAGTGTCCGTTAAACCGGGTTAGACTATATTTCAAAAAGAAATCATTGTAATCCTGAGGCTCATTCTCGTCCCCAGATCCCGTCGTTTCTTGGTAACGTGGTCTTGAAACGAGGGGGTCCACTGGTCGATTCCCTAAAACATCACAATCCCACGTTTGATTACAAATCAAGCCGAGTGGCTCTGCTGACGAGAATGTCCTGAGGCTCTTCTTACTGCGCATGACCTAGTCTTACTTTCGTGGCTTTCGCTGATCACGTGACCAGAGGAAATGACGGGCTCTGACTCACCTTTGAAAATACAAATGAACTCCAGTAACAAAACAGCAAAGACAATAGCGACTCAGTGAGTTTTACGGCAATATTTTGCTCTACCTCTTCAGGCGAAAAAAAGAAGAAAAGCGGGAAAGTCGTTACAAGGTTTATAGTGAGAGAATGCACTTGCCGTTGTCCCATCGCATTTTCGTCATCTTAGCCCGTTGTTTCTTTTGGTGACATTGTTGCCGAATCGTTGGAAAATATCGAGGGGCTCCCACACGGCCGCGCCGAAGAAACATTTGGGACTAAACTTTCTGTAACATTTTTATAGTTTACAATTGCTTGTGCCACACGGTGCATAAAAAATTCAATATATCGCCGGCTCCTTGTGTAGGTTGATAAGAAAACGGAAAATGAAAAGGAGACTGAAACACATTAACTTTCCCAGAGAAGTCATTCCCGAATTCAAGGCTCTCTTTTCCCGAGCCTGGTTCTTTTGTCCCCTCTCTACTCGTTCCATGAAAATTACAAAAGCACAACTTTGAAAATCCAACCAGAAATTGATTTCTGCTGGGGAACCAATAGCAATCAGGCCGGTCACTTACATAAGTGTCACCCTTTAGCTTTGCATTCCTCACAAACTACCCAACTACCCCTCCTGAAGATCAGAATCTTGCCCTAAGTGATAAGTTATTAATAGTCTGGGCCCTGTTGTTCGAAGGCCGATTAGCGTTTAACCCAGGGTTAAATTTAACCCGGGTTTCTTTTTCTTTTGTTTAAAAGCATTTTCTGGGATAATTTTTCTCTGTTATTTTAAAGAGCATCCAGTCGTCAACTTGTTGACAAAAAGAATTAAACTGAATTTACTTGTTAAGCTTTCATATCTGAATTCAAATTTCGCACTAACCCTGGGTTATCTTAACCCAGCTTTGAACAACCCGCCCCTGGGGTTTGGACAGGGGTAAGTAGGAAATTTTGACCCAGTTATAACCACTAGAAAGGAATTTCTTGTCGTGAGATGAAAATTTACCAACAATAGTCGGGAATTTACGCAAATGATATAAAATAGGAGGTTAATTCGGACTGAGTAAGAAGGCTTGCTCAAAGACTCAAAGAGGTTTACAGGGTCCAAGGGTGTTTATCAATGTTTGCCATCCAAAACTACAAACCATCCGGTTGAAAATCTTGTGCAAAAATATTTAACAATACTGAAAAATTTGACGATGTGGGAGAACGACCCGCTACAAAGTATACATATACAAACTTAGCTGAAGAGATTGAAAACATGAGGAAAACTGCGTCTCCCAAATCAGAGCCCGTATCTCCCAAGGTTTCCCAAAAGGAATGGCGCGAACCCAACAGATTTTTACAATCAGAATTTCCGGTTTTCGCACGTACCAAAATGGCAAAGAACACAAAGTCATGTTATTAACTTAGTTGATAAAACCAAATGCAAAGGTAATAAAAAGGCTAAAAACACACAAAAAAATACTATGGGAGGAGAATTAAGAATCTTTGACCCTTACAAAGGTCATCCACGTGGATGTAAACCCTTGGGATAGTCCATCACTGTCAGGAGGGCTGAAGTAGACGCCGTATTCTAAACCAATGTGTTCAATAAGACAGCTGCCTTCCTGAAAAGCCGGTCTAGAACGTAGGATAAGCGGCTCCCCAATATAGGATAGTGTCAGATCTTGGTCTGGCTTAACAGGGTCTATGGCTAAGAGATAACCTTTGTCAACAGTGATGGTGTACGTTAGAGAATGAGTCACACCTTTGGTAGGATCCAGAGAGGTTCCTTGGAATTTACCCAGGAACGGTGTTGGATCAATTGGAAAACTTTTTACTTTGGCCTGAAGCGCAAACAAGGTTTTGTTTAGAGTGGGAAGTAGAACTGAGTACGCCAGATAAGCAGCATCTACGGCCGGCAGGAAGGACGTTCCAGGACTAACGCTCATCAGTATGTTCATGCCTAGCTCTAGTGCTGGGACCATGGACGTGAAGGCTGTGTTACCACCTGCTTTCCCTGCTATCAGGAAACCATCCATGAAGCGCATCTCCCATGGTGCTCCCCAAAGATAGTCACCACCTCGTGTGATGTAGTCCGGTTGCAGTATTTGGCGAATAGTCTGTTCCTGGAAGTTATGATAGAATAATTTATCTGCCCCTTACAAAGCTGCTCTTATCAAACCTGTGGGGGTGGACAGGGGGTCCAAATCTACCGCCTCTAGCCCCCCGCATATTTCACTTGGCTCCCTCCCTTTGTTTACCCCCCATGTCTCCCGCTTACATTCCTTTCAGAACTTCCACCTCCCGCCTCTCGTACCACTTCCGCCCCCTATTTTCCCCGAACTTTATCGAACCTGTTGGGGAGGGGGGGGGGGGGGTGGGGAAGAAGGGGGTCCAAACCTCCTGCCTCCTGTGTCTGTCCTGCGTCCTGTGTTTCTTGGCTTTCTCCCATTGCAATTATCAAGCAAAGTTGTGTACCCCCTCCTGTGTCTCCCCCTCCTATTCCTTTTAGAACTTCCACCTCCTGCCCATTTAGCGCCCCCCCCCCCCCCCTTATTGTCCCTGGCTCCCATGGACCTGTTCCAATAGCTAAACTCCATACTTCTAAATGGCCAGAATACTAAAAAATGACTAGGGTTAACTGTATAAATTGACTTATTTACAGCACAAACGTGATCCATTAAGGCGTGGTAGTCATTTTGACATGAACCTCTAATTATAAGATTGGGTTGGATCCAAAAGAGGCCAAGAAAGGTGGAGTCAAGGTTAAGAAGGAGGGTGCAAGCGCTCTCCATAGCTTGACCCTCCGGGTCTATGTAACAGTGTATTGCAAACAGGTTTAAATACCTTAAATCTTCTCTTCTTTTTGATAAACAGTCCCTAGTCCCCATCTCTTTGAGAATGATAGTAACTCTATTGCTTTAGTTACACAGAACCCAGGGGGTTACTCAACAAAAATTTTATACAGAGGATCCGCCCCAAGGTCCAACCTCTTACCCTTTCTATATACACTTTTTGAAAAAAAAAAGGTACTTTCTTATACCTTTTGTTAACAAACGGTACCATTTTCTGCATCCTTTTAAACTGCTGTAAATGCACCATCTTTTAAATATAAATAAATCACACTAAATCATTTCAGGTTTTTTTGCCTTTTTCACAGTCATAAAATGCATCTGTTAGCCCTTTAAGGTCCTCAAAAACCACAATGACAGATTTCCCTACCTTTTTTTATACTTCAACTAGCGAAATCCCCACCCTTTGATATACCTGAAGCCTGAAAAAGGTACCCCTTTTGGACAGAGCCTCCCCGCATAGGCCATTATAAGGAGTACGCATCCCCCCCCCGGACACAGAGTGGGTCACTTCGGAGGGTTTTATTATCAATAGGACCCAAGAATCAAAGAGCAATCAACTACTTCCCAGGGTCAGCTGTGGGGGGGGGGGGGGGGGGGCGAATACCAAACTACCTGAAATAAACTGTCCAATATACCAGAAAATATACTAAAACGAGTGTAAAATATCACAATTTAGAAAATCATGGTCTCCTTCATACCAAAAATTAAGCATAAGTAAATACTTTATACCCAATGTTAAGCATAAAAATACTGTATATCTGAAATTAAATACTCTAATATACTGTATACCCCACAAAACCCTGACCAACTCTGACTTCCAAACACCAAGTTGCAATACCTTGAAGATATTTTGCTTTCCTGGTTGAGTGAACATATATCCTAGTTTAGTAAGATCAGCCCCAGTTGAGTACATATCACCGGCAGGGACAAACCAACCAAGATCCATTGGAAACATGGGTACTGGAGCCATGTTGGATGAGTTTGGAGTTCCAAAACCAGTGTTTAACATTCCCAATGGCTGCAAAATATTCTCTGTTGTCCAAGTCTCAAAGGTTGTGTTTAAGAGTCTGAAAGGGCAAGCAAGCGCAGCAAGAAGTTAAAAATAGCACAAATAGTAAAAAGAAAATGTGAACAGTTAAATGAAAAGATCATTGCAGTTATAGACTCAAATTTTGCAGTTGTGGAAAGAAACTCTGAAAAAAATCAGGCTAATTCTAAATTGCACAGGGTTCAAACCCTTAACCTCTAGCTGATACTGGTGCAGTGCTCTTCCAGTTGAACTAAAAAGCCAGCTGAGTCCCTGGTCATTTTCAATTATGTAAACCAGCTTGTACAGTTGTTGCTTAAAACTTGGAAAGTAAGTGGAAAACAATGGAATGAAACTGCTTATGACATGAAACTGAAAAGGCCAGACAGTCTGCTAAAGATTTCTTTTAATACCATAGATGGTGAACTAAAAAACATTTCTTTCATTTCTTCATAAATTTAAGACTATCCAAAAGGTTTTTTTGGAAGCTTTGTTATTACATGTATCACTGAAGAGTGTGTGTGGGTTTGGTTGGAGGGGCTTCTGCAATGTATGCTTAGAAATTAGATGAACTTAGAAAACTAGGAAACAACTCTTAGTTAGGATAGACTAAAACCAATTAGATTTGGAATGTTTAAATCACTAAAACAGTACCTTTCAGTTAGCAATCGTCCGAGAAGGATGTAGGCCAGGTTACTATAAGAGGGGTAGGTTCCAGGTTCAACAACCAGAGTCTTGTCTTGTAACAATGCCAGTTGCTCAGATGTGTTGGTCCCTGCACACATTATTTTACATGGTGGTTCACGGGGTAAGCCAGAGAGCTGCATAACAACAGAAAACCTTTAACTGATAGCATTTTATGGTCTAGTGCAGTGTCAGGACTCTTTATTCCTCCCTAAAGCCCCCTTTCTGGGGGAGAATAGAGCACTTTTTTAAAACTCCTTTGCGGAAGATCATAACATTAAGCTATCAATTTATTCATTTTAGGTCAGTTGAGTCAAGTGGGAAGGGGAACTTTTAAAAAAACATAACTCTTCTCTCACAGTGTGATTTTAAAGGGGTCACGAGGATATTATTGCTCTGGGTCAATTCTGTGCTGAATTCATTACCGAGTGCCTGTACCCATTCACAAAATGCTCCTGAAGAATTATGAGGAAGTTATCAAACAAATTTCACCAGGGCCAAACCACTTAACCATAGTGATTTTTTTGGTCGCTTGAGTATCAGGCCTTCCTTTGGGGTTAGGGAAGAGGAGATTTGTAGAAGGCAAAGGTGGGGGCCAGCGGGGGGGGGGGGGGGGGGTGGGGGGGGAGGTGGCAAAGGGAGAGAGGATGCATTTCTTCTATTACAGCCCTTTTCCCCAGAAACACATACTCAGGCTACTTTTTTGGGATATTTTTGCAGGCATAGCTTTAAAACTTAAACAAGTTAGACTGACTTTTTCAAGTTTCAATTGTCCATCCTATTCCATTCATTGGTTGCGACAGATGACATGAAACAGTAACTGTTTTAAAACCAAACTATAGTCTTGAAAGACAAAACTGGGGCATTATTTTTAGAATTCAATTAATGCAACAACAAGTCATTGACAAGTTTTGGAAAAAGATGTGTGTAGGACATGTAGCAAACCCCTTTGAAGTCAGTTGTTAGACTGGGGTGGCTTTAAATTGAATTTAAAAATTGAAAAGAGGCCTCTGTCCGCCCCATAAGTGGGACACTATTTCAGTGTCTAACTGGGTAATTGTGTCCACCAGCGGAAATTTGTACCTGACCTTCGAAAAACCCAATAGGGGGCATTATGGAAGATTTATCATCATCAACTCGGTGGCTGCATTACAAATTCACCCTTAAGAGTCAAATGCCCAGAGAGAATATTCAATCGAATTCTGTTCTGTTTTAGGGCTGTTGTTCCAAAGGTCTCAAAAGCACGATAAGTAATGGTAACAGGACTGAGTGGAGTCCAATTCGGTCTGTAAACACACGAGTGATTAACAAAATCGGACGACCGCGTAGCGGGAGTCCGATTTGTTTAATCACGAGTATGATTACAGACCGAATTGGACGACACGAAGTTCTGTTACCAATTAATCGTAACTTTAACAAAATTTGTTATATATAGGGCTCTTTTTAAATCAAAACACAAGAAATTCCAAGATTTTTTCGCTAGCAATGAAAAAAAAAAGCCATTTAAGCGCGCGCGTGATGGCCCGTACTGTCCAATTACTTAGGCATGACGCGTACTGTTCTATTAAAGTGTCCTATTAAGGCTGAAATCAGGGCAGTTGAGAACCAATCAGATTTGAGAATTTTGTTATAGTTATGATTAATGTTATAATTTTTTATCTCATCGGGTCGTCTCCGGAAGAAAGTCCTTGAACAGCATCGCGTGACCATTTTACCATTATCCAATATTCTGAGATGCAAATTACACTGAATAAATCAATTATGAAATTGAATAAATACCTGATTAGCAAGTTGTCGAAGCGTAATATTGTCCTTGCTGAAAGGATTTTTAATGGAAAAGTCCGGGACGTACTTGTTCAGTGGGTCGTCCACCGAGGAAATCACACCTTGTTCAAAGAGCTTGAACAATAGCAGAACAGGGAATACCTTCGTAACACTTCCGATGCGATAAATCGTGTCATTGTCCGGCGTGTCGGATTTCTGTGCCTGCTTTGAGCCGTACTGCTCCGACCAGATGACCTTGCCTTTGTAAAACACGTTGGCCGATATTGCAGGGGCTTGTGATGTCGGGTTGACTAGAGATTTAAGGTGGCTGTCTAGCTTCTCTAAGGCTTGTACGATATCGTTTGGTAGCGGGTCTGGTAGATCGTGTAATGGAGGTTGCCTTGGACAAGGAGTGTCCTTCAGTTTACTCTCTTCTTCGTCACTTTTAACGCTCGGTTTGCATTTAATTTCGTCCTTCCTGTCTTCTGTGACCCATATAAAAAGGCCGGTCATGACAAGAAAGCAAATGAAGAATACAATGGCTGCAGCTTTCCATAGTCTGAAAAAGCGAGGATTCTGCGCCATAAAGCTCAGTGATTTTTATAGCTGTAGCTGTACTTTATACTCCTGTGCCTTGTGACCCTCGCCAACACCTGCTTCAAGCCTCGTCACGCAATCTTCCACTCCCTGCCCATCACCAAGTCCACCAAGGAAATTTTATTTTCTCTTGATAATCGGATCACTGAATCATGCACATGTAGCTTCTACTCGAAAATTGTTTGAAAAAAAAGATCATGTCCCACTGCGCTGTTGTCTCTCTGTAAAATCCCCGGGGAGACGGCGCTTAAAAAAGAAAGTGCATGTCAAGGCTTTAGCACTGCGCGGGTTTGATGAGTGTTTGACACGCCAAGTGCGAAGGAGAGGGGAAGGCTTGAATTGAAGTGCGTGAGTGAGGAGACTTTCTTTTTAGTATTAAAGTCTTTCCAGAAAATGGTCGTGGCAGTGTTGCAGGGGGGAGCTAAGGGCACCCGTGGCCAGTTCTCCCGGCTCCGCCGTCGCGGCTTTTGCATGTTTTAACCAAGTTATTCACTATAGAGACCCTTTAAAAACACCGTGAGACTGTTTATAGTGTATTTTGAGATTTACTCTATTGATTGGAAGACAGTACATGACAGTAGTGGCCTTGATTACAGTGGAACCTCGATTTAACGAAGGGCCAAGAACTGACAAAATTTGTTCGCTATAACGAGGTTTCGTTATATCGAGGTTCTTTTTCATATGATTTAGTATTATTGGGGTAAAGAAAATCGTTCGCTATATCAATGACTTTGTTATATAGAGCTTCGTTATATCGAGGTTCCACTGTATTGTACAATTCAAGTACGAGAGAAGGCGAATTTATTCCATTTGAGGAGAGAAAAGGTACACGAAACTGTGCAATTAATTTCTGTACTCAAAGAGTGGCGAATGTTATACCTGTTGCTTCAAATGTTACCACAAAAAGAAGTGTACTGTATTTCGAAGTGAAGAGATTCATATGGCCAGTCCAATCAGCTTTTTTGAAGCATACAAACTAATAGCGGGCAAATCCACTCTGCAACCTTTTTTTTGAAACTGTAATCCGTTTTCATGAGACGAACCAAACTTAGTGAGTTAAGTTCATGAAAATTTTGACCTGTGGCTCAGTTAAGTACGTCTGAATGAATTTAGATCGTCCAACACGTTTTATCCGTCTACTTCAAACACCCTGTGTATTCCTACCCTGGCTCCAGAGGCCCGTTCTCAAAATACCTAACATGAAATAAACCGTTCTTACGGTTTGATAAGACTTCCGAGATGGTTGTTTTTTTCTCTCGGCGCAACCATCAGTATCGATAAGACAAAAATATCCTCTGAAACCCAAGGTAGTGTTTTCCCGGTGTACGGATTGAATTCAAACTCTTTCCCAGGGCTTTTCCCTCGAAATTTGGAAGCCCTGGAAACGAGTTGGATCAAACTGCTGCCTCCCACCAAGAGAACTCTCTCTTGCTCCCACTCACTGCAGTCCAGAGTCCTTCTGACTGAGCCAACTCCGCCACGGTTAAGCGGATCGTTTACGTGTGAACGCAAAGGCAGAAGTTTGTATGCGTTTAAGTAAAAGGGACTAGTGTGGACATGAAAGCTTTTAAGCTATTGTTATGGATTTCACAGCTTGGCGGTAATTAGAAGGCTCTTCATGTCCGATAAACTTTCGTCAAGCGCAGTTTTGAACTTGTTGGCATCTGTTACATCGGAGTTTGTAAACGTAGCGATCCAGAATGTTATGCTAACAAGAAAACAACAACAAAAACCTTTCGGTTAGGTTCTGATCAGCAGAAAGGCAACAGCTTCATCTACATCTTTTGCCTGTAGTGATTATCAAAGTAAAGCAGCTTCAAACTCAGTTAGAAACACCATAAAGCAAGAAGACACTCAGAATAAAAAACCCACGGCTTACGCACGCCGGGCAGTCGCAGCCATAAACATCTGTTTTGTCCTTGTTTGGGCTCATTATCATGGAATACCCGCGAGACCCTTGTACGACAGAAGTCCGTGCTCAGGTAACCTTTATTTGGCTTTTTCTTGCCTGCGTTGCAGACGCTCTAAACCTTCTGTATAGCAGAGTACACAAATGGTTTAGAGGAGTGCGTGGGCCGGCTGCAACGCAGGCTGCTCTTTTCAGGCGTTCAGATATTGGAACGCAGCCTCAGTCCCCCTCACATTTTGCTTGTTCCCTTTCACTAGCTATTAGGGGAGCAAGGATAGCGCAGTGGTGAGAGCACTCGCCTCCCACCAATATGGTCCACGTTCAAATCCCGGTGTCGACACCATATGTGGGTTGAATTTGTTGTTGGTTCTCTCCCTTGCTCCGAGAGGTTTTTCTCCGGGTACCCCGGTTTCCCTATCTCCTCAAAAACCAACATTTCCAAATTCTAATTCGACCAGGAATCAGGTAGACGAAGAACCACTAAGTGGATGTGCTACCTCTAAATCGTTATTTATTTATTTATTTCTTTATCTGAGCGCCCGACATAAGCGCGCGAAAACTTGTGCAATCAAGTGATAATTGGTTAACCTTATTTACACTTCATTAGGTAACATTAGTTAGCATTAGTTGGCGTGCGTTATTGAAGCCAATCTCTGGAGGGTACCATAAAAAACCAATCAAAACTAGAAAGGAAACAAATGAAACGGCGCTTGTCTCATAACAAAGAACGCGCGATCGATTAACACTCTTCCTTTGACAAACTGGTAAACAAAGTGGCACGGGTGGTTCAAAAACCTCCGATATTTATCATCAGGTAGGAACCGACCAAACAATAAAATAAAGCTTTGTAGAGATAAGAAATCTTACTCATTTTCCTGGATGCTGTAAAAGGCTCCATAACCGTCTTTGACCATGGCGGCACAGCCACCAATAACGGTCGTAAAACCTGTACAACTTGTAGACAGGACAAAATTCGCGCCTCCACCGCTGTAAAATAAATATTAAAAGGCATGTACATTGATAAAAATTCCAACGAAGGCTTTTGGAACAGTCCTTGGAAAGTATTCCACGAATGTAGTGCAATCGCTTACTATGCGACTAAAGCTAGAGCTAAAAAATTGTTTAATGTCATGAAAGACATGTATTCATCGTTCCGTGGAACACAGCAGCCGATCTGTACCACAGTGTATTTCGTCCTCCAACAACATGATGGAACTCTTTTCAGACTTATTATTTAACCGCAGCAGGAATGGCTCAATTCAATCGGTAGAGCGCTTGACTGCAGAACATGAAGTCGCGCGTTCGATTCCCGGGATCGGACCAACACTCAGGGTATTGAAATAACTGAAAAATGACGGTAGTTCCTTTGCACTGCAAACGGCTAGACCCTCGCGTGGTTCGGATGACCACGTAAAACGGTAGTCCCGTCTCCAGTAGGAGACGTAACAATAGTTTCCCCAATTAGTACTTTCGTGCTAAATATATTGTCACTCAAATAAAGTGCATTTTTTTTCAGGCTTTCTTTTCGCAACTGCTGTAAGCTGAGTACATAACTGCGATGATCTTCCCTGAGTTAAAAGAGTTTCAGAGTGCTAAAAAATGCCTGTCAAGATATAAAAGGGGCTGTGTAGGACTTTTTTTTTCCCACAGAGTCCGAGCAGCTCGCTCAACTAAACCTCCAATGGATTGAGAAAACGGAACTTTTATGAGAAAAGCAAATACCTGGCTGTCCATGCTTTGTCCAAGTAGATAGCTGGAGTTAGAATTCCTGCAAAGGAAAGAGAAGAAGTAAATGATCATCCAAAAGAAAAACACGGTTTGAAAAGCGGACTCTCTTTCTTTAAGACCACTTCACAATTTGTGGAATCAAGGCACACACCAGATAGTCTCCTTCGCAGTTGTGTTGTGTCATCACGCAGGAGCGTTGCGTGATGACACAACGAACGGCTGCCAAAGAAGGTAAGTTAAGCAAGAGTGTAGACTACGAGTAGTCCCCATTTTCCCTCAGGGATAGTAGAACGAGCGTGAAAATCACCCCACGTGAGAAAGGTGAGTCGCGGCGGGGAGAGGGTTATGCGTTGTGAGAGCAACGTATAAGGTCAAAAGCCTGGGCTTTGTAGACCCTCATTTTTCGTTCTCCCCGCCGCGTCTCGCCTTTCTCGCGTGGCTGTATTTTCACGTGCGCTCGCTTTTCGCTCGCGCTAATATCCCTGAGGAAAAATGGGGACTACTTGTAGTCTAGCAAAGGGGGATTCGGGACTTCGGGTAGACTTGTGGGGACCAAAAGATTAATCATAACGGATTGGTCTGTCAGGGCTGTAGCCAGACAGGAGAGAGGCAATATAAGAGGTTCTTAGTCAGTAGGGTTTCTCAATCCCGTCATCCCGACCCAAATCTTCGCTCAGTCCCGTCCCGCATGCAGGGCATACTTTCAATCCCGAATCTCGCCTCCATTAAGTTTGCTTAAATCACGAACCTTTTGGGGACCCTTACAATATCAGAACAGAGATTGGATAAAACGTTTCAAACATAGATACGTCTTAGCCATATACAATGGGGACCTTAAGATCCGACGTCGTTGACGGCAACGGGAACGTCACAAGAGCAATAGGTTTAATAACCAAAACAACAATTTTGCACGTGCATCACGCTTTTTTGTACATTTCTTTGCCGTCACTGCACGACTACGACGTGAAAATGCCTAATTTCACGTTGTAAAGAGGAAGTACTCAAGTGACGACGAAATTTTCTCCCTCTTTCTGAACTTGGATATGGTTCTTAGGAATTCAACTTTAGGAGGGTTCGCCTACATTTGAAAAGTTAGTGACTTGGAGTAATCGCGGTGAAGATTGAAAGAACGCGAATTCACTTTTTCAGCGACGTTTTCTATGCCGTCGCCGTCCTCGGATCTTGAGATCCCTAATATTTTTTTCGAGCAGGGCACACGCAAGAAACCTCAAAACTGCCTTCGATTGTTCTGGCTGTCGGTGGATTTAAAAAGTGATGATCTTATGAATATAGTTTTAACGCACACTTGTAGGAAATTGAACTTGTCCTTGTAAAATTTAATCGGATCATTCCAAACGATTTACTTTGAAGCTTTCTCGAGTACCGTTTACATCAACAAGGTGTATTTTAATTTTTTGACATGGCTTAGATCATATTTAGCTTGAACTTAGTTCAGTTGTGTTAAATAAAATTATTGAGAAAAACAACTTTACATCATGTTTAAGTAAATTGCCTTTAAACGAGTTTACGGTTTGGCGAAAAACTAAAACTTGCTTAAGGCTATTTTTTTGAAAATCGTTTTCACTGAAAATAAAGCAGTACTTCGCTTACGTTTTAGCTAAGAGTCCGTGAAGTATAATCACGTGCTAAAGCATGCATTTTACAACACGGATGTCAACAAAAAAAAGCAATATTTATCCGTTAAAGCTAACTATGAACTACATATCCACTTTGAGGAGCAAAGATCCGTTGTTGATGAACGCTAACATTGTTCACGTACACGAGCAGAGGACGTACTCTCTGTATAAGTTTGAAGGCGGACGAAACGGATTTGTGTGGTGTTTTTTACATGACTAGCTAATAGACATTCGACAAGCGTTGAGTATTGAGTCACGAATAATTCGTCACGCAGGATATAGTTTACAAACGAAAAACAATTGTTGAGTTGCATTCGACTTGCAAATGAACACAGCATCAACGCTGACAGAAGCGCTAAATATAAATACCTGTCTGAATCATACATGTGAATACATGTAACCATGGATTCATCACATGTGCTTTTTTAAAGATAATTTTCATTTCGTAAAGCGTACGACCCAGTCAAATTAGTTGAGAATTAAATCACTATTCAAGAGATATTTAAATCATGTTCGTAAGTTTTCTCTCGTTCAAAGACGAAGCTATACATAAATCAATTAACGAAATATTCAGAGGTATATAAATCACCCGCTCTCGTTCAAAAAGTAGAGAGCTATTGTAGAAACAGGAAAGAAATTTGGCCAAACATGGGGCTGTGAATCTAAAAATTACAAAGGTAGCAATGTTGATGCTCTGTTTAATTTTTTCTTCTGTTTAAGATGTAAAAGATCAACCGCTCAGAATGCGATCACCTCCTCCTAATCCCCGCTGATGGAGGAAAAGGAACGGTCATCAATCGCCAGCGACCGATTGCCATGAAGGCAAAGTCGTCGACGTGCTTCGCGCTCAGAGGTGAACGCTTCGCATCGTCATCACGGTTGATGGGGTTGTCTTTGTTAGGGTACAAAGACGGGACGCGTACTATAGAAATGATCCTAGTAAGTACGGTCTTGTTGGTAATGGATGTTACTGAAACGAGTAATTCGAGCCGCAATTTGCCTGCATGTGGGACAGCCGTCCCTTTGAATGGCCCATACCTGGACGCATGCGTACTACCAAAACTTCAAATAAAATTTTGCTTTTTCCTGATTGTACATCTAACTTAAAGTAAGATCGCATACTTCTCCCAAATTCCGCATATTTATTTCTTTGATCTGAACGTTAAATTCATTTCACCTACTAACTATTTCTTTAATATCCATAGTATTTCTAGAACATTTATTGCTTATAACAATTCTGGACTACTCTAAATCGCTATAATTTTAATAAAATGTGTGGGTTTTCGCTTTCTCTGCTGTTCACCTAAAGTAAGTGACCAAAAGAACTGTTGCCGAACTCACTAATTCGAATCTCTAGAAATTTATTTGCGATGTGAACTGGTCAGCCGCGTTCGAATACTGTCGGGCATTGGGGACATAACATCAAGCCACAGACCATTCCATTTATAACCAACTGGCGAAGATAAGGTTGTGAATTTCAAGGACTTTTCAAGACCTAATAAAGAAATCAAGTACTTTTCAAGGACCTAAACCGAATTCAAGAACTTTCAAGACGACTAGTAAAATTCAAGACCTTTCCAAGATTGTACGAACTATGTTAATTGTTGAGAGCTTTTACGTCAACCATAATACTCGCTGATTTGTAAAAGAGACATAAAATCTATCATTGAGGGGTGTGAGAGGGAGTGGAGCTGAAGTCTACGTTATGATCTTTCTGTTACTTTCATGACTTCACCGTATTTTTGCATTTTGCTATCTCTTCTCCAGAGATTCGTTCAGGAAAAACCTTGGAAGAAGCAAGGGTAGCAACTCATCGTCACCACTTAAAATTAGTTGTTTAGTTTTATTTAGATGTGTCTCCGATAGACCCTTCCACGGCAGGAGCCCATCTTGTCCACGGTTTTTTCAACTTTTGACATGGACAAGTTAGGGAAAAGATCAGTCGACACTACTGTGGAAAAAGCGCCTTAAAATTAGTAAAATTGCCAAATTTGAAAGTGCGTATGCATTTCTGAAGAAAATTATACGCTTTCTACTGTCAGAACAACAAATGAAATAATTTTTCGTCTTGTTGATGAAGCAACATAGTTAATGTAAATACAAGTTCTTCCTACTTTGTTTTGCTTTTCTTTTTTTTTCTCGTTGTATTTCCTTTGATTTTACCTGCTACCTAGAACCTAAATTGTTCAGGGAGGTAACAAGAAAACCAGCTGCTTCATTTAGCTTCCTAGCTTGCACATTATTCTCGTTACATTTAATTTATATATCTGGTACTGTAATTAAATTTCCTGGAGTGCAATATTAACCAGGTACATCGACAAAAGCATAATAAAAATTATTTTTATTATTATTACTATTATTTAACGAGCGAAGATTCAGGTCCGCAAAGTTGCGAAAATTTACATATGTTTGTATACTGGGGGGCAGGTTTGTGCCCCGCCCCCCCCCCCCCCGCCCCCATCATAAAAACGTCTTTAAAATTTCGCGACATTGGGGAGCTATACTTTTCGTTAGTTTTCATGAGCGCTGGCACGCTTAGCAACCCTCAGCTGGAGAATGTTAATTCTCACCTTCTGAAGCAGCGACCAGTTGTAATCCCAACAAATGACGGTCAATACCTAGAGAGAGATAAAACCGTGTCATTGAGTGGTAAACGTTAGCGACCGGAGAAGGTGATTACTTCGCTCGTTAGCATACTGACTAAATTTCTTCCCTATGACTGAAATACAATACCCCGAGGTTTGGAAAGAACCGAGCCTTGTTTGACGGTAAGTCAAGAACAAGCGAGCGGGGTCGTACGGTTGATACCAACGTTCTAGAGTGAGGGTCAAAGCCGAGTGTGAAATTGGGAAGAGAAGAGTTTTTTTCCTCTCTCCCGCTTCGCGCCTTGAAAAGCAATTTTGAGAAAAAGAAAACGACTGTTCTGCAGTGTACTCGTTACTTTAAAGGTCTGCACGAGGGTGCTTTAAAACCGTTAACTTCTTAAACCGTTAAAGAAATGCAAGTCGACAGCTAAACCACAATTTGTTTGTACGCATGTGATTGGCATAGATGAAGCAACAACGTCAAAGATACAGTAGCCTGAAATGGGCAAACAACAACAACAAGATCTTGCTTTAGTTTCTTCACTTTAACTTCTGATCAATTACTAAAAACAACAACATTCTGGGATCAGAACATTCGAGATCAGTAGCAAGCATCGAGCCGCAACTTGAGGCCTTTTTTTGGGGGGGGGGGGGTAGGGGGACGTTATTATTGTCGGAGGTTGTTATTTCGTAGCTTTACGGTAAAACCTCCTCAGTACCTTGTCCATTGACAGCGTCTTTCATGAGTTTATCGTGCTTTTTGTAAGCTTCTCGAAACAGTCGTATTTTTGTAGCGGTCTGTAGCGGAAAAAAATTAACGAAAGTTAAAGAAAAATTGGTGGTTTCAGGTGAACGTAAAATTAACTTCAGACCACTCGGCCCTAGCCTAGGATTAGGCAACATCACTTTTATTTATCCACGGTAAAAACAATCAGGCTAAATATACAATATACAATATCCTAAAAATGTTTACAAACTATAGAATTAACGGTAATAGCATTATCCATGAATGCCGTGTTCAGTTTCTGAAAGCCAGTCAAAGATTTTGCTTGTCTTACATCAGTGGGCAAATTGTTCCACAGAACAGCGCCGCCGGCAAGGGAACAGCAAGCTTGTTTTCAGAATCTCTAAGGTTATAAGAATTAAATAAATCGCTGCGTAGTACGAATTTTGAAGACATGTAATCAGGTGCAAGGCAATTCAAAGATTTATACACCATCACAGCCTTCTGAATTTGCCGCTGAGTTTCAAAGTTTTGCCACCCCAAATCATTTAAAAGTATACTCGCATCTGCATCATAATTGGAGTTTGTGACGGTTAAGGGTTAGGCTTACCAGTGGAGGAAAAAGGCGAAAAACGGGGGTGAAAAAAATAAAAAAGGCTAACCAATCCCACATGTGACACATGTTAGCTTACATCATCGTTATTTGCCACCATTGCTTTGCACCAAGCAGTCGACTCAACTGTACACGAACGAACCTAAGATAAAAAGCAAATTTTCAGAATAATTATAGTTGAATTGCTTCTCGATTTTTTTTTCACAACCGAAACTCATTCACCTCGGTTTTAAATGACTCAGATTTACGCTATAAACGAGTAGATTCAATTTTGAAAGCAAGGACCAACTTACAAAAAAGAAAGACCGGATCCCAATAAGGATCTAATCAGCTATAATCTTATTCCCTTAAAACTAATCCGTAGCAACCGTGACTCTGACAGAAAGGCACGCGAGGCTCACCTCATTGACAAAGCTATCACTTTAGAACTTCGTGGTATAAATAGACGTGATGAACTCAATTAGTGACATTTATCTCTTAGTAGCCTATCATTTTCTGTTTGCTATGTATTTAAATCCCGCATATGTAACGTCCATCTTTTATCTGTATTCATTTTTCTTTTATAGCCCCCGTTGAAGGTTTGTGTTGCAAACCGAAATATCGGGCAAATATAATTCACCACTTTACTTATGTTTTCTTTCTTTAAAATTTGGTACTCAAGATTTTACTGATCCAGGTATACTGAAGATCCGGCGGATCCTCACTGGTTTGTCGTTGTGGTTTTGCCTTCACAAGTGTTTTTAGTAACTTACTGTGTCTGTCCTGCCATGGTAAAACAGTCGCGTCTGAGCTGTCTCGTAAGTTGCTGCAGGTCTACAAAAAGAAATGACCATAGGGCTGTTATTACTTAATGAATACCGCACCACTCTTCACTATACCTCTCTCGGCCGCAGAGGCCTCTCTGTGTCGTAGGGAGAAAAACAGAAAGTGCGCGGGGGACTATGGGAAAAGGAAAGAGGAAGCCTTTTTCCTCTTCCCATCGTCCACTGCCCCCTTCTCTATTTTTAATTGAACCCACGCAGGAGCCATTCCGCAAGAGAGAATCACTTCACCACTAGTTTAAGCAGTTGAGTCCCATTATCTCGAACCTGGATCCCTCATACCTCCCTTGCCGTAAACTTGGGCTCATACATAGTTTTACTCGTAGGAGGGCCTATCACCTACCAACAGGAGCGAGGGGCTTATGACAGGACCAAAAAAGTCTTTTAAAACAATCTACATAGCAGTGCTGACATACTTTTTAAGGTTCAAAACGTAGTGGAAAGGTCCGTTAAAAGTCGAATTCAGTACAAGCTAGAGGTGGGAGCTCAGAGGGGCGATGTACCTTTTTGCTTACAGTGAGATGAGCCTATAAATGTGGGGGCTTATAATCGGAAGTTTACGGTATTTCACACACTTGACATGTATCACTGTAGATATTCAGTTTATTTCGCAGAACTTACTTGCCATGAAGCTTGTAATACGTCAGTTGAAGAGCCAGCTGTACAAACGTGTCCGGATGGATCTTGAACGGTTTTATAAATTCTTTACCGTATTTCCCAGGGTAATGTAAAAATAAGTTCATTGTGTTTGCCTGAAATGGAACGAGGACAGCGCAAAAATTTCTTTTGCATCATAGGAATTCAAATTTAAAATTTACCTGCAAACGACAGCCAGGGGAAAATGTTTCAAAGAAGGTTGGATGGTTCATGCGTCAGCGTGGTTATGTCGAGATATGAAGCAATTAATTTGGTAAGAGGACTCACCGTCTCTTCGTATTTTTGAATGGTTTCCTTAATTCCTCGAGATATAACGTCATCAACAGTGAACACTAGCTCTTGAGGTCTGAAATAGTTGTTTACCTCTTGGCTTCCCTGAAACCAAAACAAGACAGTTGTGTGAGACTGAGATCAATTTCTGTGTAACTGACCACCTACCCCTCCCCGAAGTCAACATTGACACTTACTTCTCAGCCATGACAGTTACGTACAGCGTACTAATGAACTTATTGGGGAGTTTACGCAACGACGACGGCGACAGCTACGAAAACGTCACTTAAAAAGTGAATTTGCGCTGCCTCAAACTTTATCGTGTTTATTTCATCTCGTTTAATTCGTCAAATGTTGGCAAATTTGTTTGGAGTCGAATTCTAAAGGACTGCATCAAAGTTCAGGAAAAGAGAAAGAAAGTTGTTGTCTTTTGTTCCCGCCCTCAACAAAACGTGAAATTAGGCAGTCTCACGTTGTAGTCGTGCAACGGCGGCAGAGAAATGTACAAAAAGGCGTGATGCACGTGCAAAGTTGTTGTTTTGCTTGTCTAAACCTATTGATTTTTTGCCGTTCTCGTTGGCGCCGTCGTCGTCGTTGCGTAAACTCTCTATTAACTACCTTACCAATCGTGGTCACGACAAAGCCTTTCTCACAACACAAACAGAGCGTGCCTCAGACGTTCCTCGTGCTTACGCAATTAAAGACAAACCTCCTACACGGACTGAAACCACTCCTTTTGTTATTACTTGTAACCTTACATTGCCTAATGTCGCGCAAATTATTCACAAACATTCCCACTTCCTCTACTCCTCAGAACGTTGTAGAAATGTTTTTTGAAATCATCCGATAGTAGCTTACCGCCGTCCTAACAATTTAAGCGATATTACCGTGCGACAGCAGGGACTGCATCACATGCCCCTATATTGACCATGGCCATGACAAAATCAAATCCCATATTACCTGTAATACTTTTAATGTTATCTACATGATTCAATGCCGCCTTTGGGGAAACCAAACGCTGCCTCAAGGACTGTTTTAATTACCGGTAACATTGACACCCTATACTCAACTCCTCCGGTAGTTACATCCAAACCGCAGTTCAGAACACTTTCTCAGCAATAGCCACTCTGTTTCCCATATGTTACCTATCCCAATTGAAACACCTACATATGAACACGATTGTCTTAAAAAAAGCACGTGAGGCGCTCCTCATTGATAAAGCCAAAACCATCGATCCTCTGGGAATGAATAAACTTGACAAACTATAATGATTATGTAATCTTTATCCTTTTTTTCGGTTTATTTTTCTTAGTAGCCACACCTTACCACGTCATACCATGTAACTTCCGTTTATTATTTTACAGTAGTATATATTCTGTATATTCGTGGTTTTTCCTAATATGCCTGATGAAGACTGGTATTGGCCAGTCGAAATATTGTATACCTCAGCCTTTTTCACGTTGTTTGATCAGTCTTTGCTGTATTCTTTTTGACTTTAATTCAATTTTTATCTTTTTCGACTGATCACGATCTTGTTTGATACAACGTTGAGCTACATTGATCGTTCACAGTTCTTTGTAGTGGTTTTTCAAGCCTTAGTTTACATTACTTACTTCTCACTTAGGGCAGGAGTCCACAACTCGGAGCGAGCAACTCCCATACTAGGTCTACGTCACGGCGCTTTTACAGGCCAGTTTATTTGTGGACAAGTTTTGGGGACTTTTTCTCGCGAAAATAGAATCTCCACTATGTCTATGAGTGAATTCGAAGTATAAGGTATCAAAAAGGAAAACGACACGTTAAAAAAAGACCAAAAATATCATTTTTAGGTCTCTAGGTTTTGCACACTGGTTTTTGAAATTTAACAGATTTTCAAAATTCGCGCCAAAACCGTTCTAAAAATAAACTGATCCGTGAAAACGCCGTGACACTAGCGTATAAAAGTTGCTCGCTCCGGTTTATGCCGATATTATGGGCTCCTGCTTAGAGCAAAATCGTCACTGAATCGTGACTTAGGGGAGGGGTAGGTGGTCATTATCAGTTACCCAAAAACCTCAAATGATCCGGAGTCTGCTACCACGTTAGACTTGTCAACCGCCTTGACGGAAGAGTAAAAGACTTAACCGTATAGACCGTATAGTTTACTCGGGTGCGGGGGAAAAACACGTGTGCGCGTGGAGATGCGCCTCTTCTCGCGTGAGGTTATTTTGCGCACGCTCAAGCATTTCGATCACCGTACGTTTCCTAACAAGGAAATAAGGAACTACTCGTAGTCCAGGCTTCAAAAGGTGGATAGCGTTATCCACCGGAGAAATCTCTATCCAGTGGATATTGCAACTGGTTTCCTTGATACTTATCCACTGGACAAATTGTTAATTATCCAATGGATAGCGCTACCCAGCTTTTAAGCAACTAGGGACAGGTATATAGGTTTAATTCACCGAATTTCAGGTTGTAAGGGAAAAATATTGACAACGAAATAACTAAAAAATAACAATTTGTTGACAGAACGCCAAGTTGAAACAAAGCAATTGCGCCTAGTTTTTTTAGTGGTTAGTATAGCGAACGCTGACGAAATATAGGATGTTGCAGAGTCATTTTGGCTAAAGCCCGGGCCAAATGTAGAACTTTTCATGAGACGAACCAAAGTTACAGCCACTGATCAGGCGAAAGCAGTTAGGGAACTGACCCAACACGCACGCGAATCGACTTCAGAAGTTAGCGAACAGGACGCTGGCGAAACGACTAGCAGGCGAAAAGACCATAAACCAAAAAAAAACACGATATAAAAACAGCCTAGCCACAGTACAGCATCAAAAGTCATTACCTTCCATTTCCCTCCGTTTCCATGGAGAGACATACATGCTGAGTAAACAGAGTTTATTTCTACAATGCCATCAAACGGTGCATGCTGTAAAAAGAACAAATAGGAAGAAATATTGAGCAATTATCAAATGAGCTGAGGATGATGTGAGTCGAATGCGAAGAATTATACAGAGCGAGGAGACTGTTATGTACCGAGGCGAAGGCCGAGGTAGATAACACCCTCCGAGATGTGGATAATTCTTCACATCATACGAAAGACGAATTCAATAATTGTTTTATCATTTATTCAAAATATTTCTAAGTTCTTCACCCTTTAGGCCCTAAGAGTTATCAGCACCAAATTTCTCCTTGTAATATAAGTGCTTTTCAAAACAGAGTCGTCATGAGAATTACAGACAAGATCACACATGATAAATTTGCTTGCTATTTTATCAACCTCTCCCCACTGATTCTCTAGGAAATGAATAGGGGCAACAAATGAGAATTAAAATTTTGATCTTAGGGTTTAGAGGGTTAACAAGCTTGCCTCCTCATGGACTTTCTTCTAAACTTTGGCCTATTTCTCGGTACGGTTTCAGGATATAAACAGATGTATTTTCTAGTAGATACTACTCAAAAAGTAGATAACATCCATCGCGCAATGTGTTGTGCTTATTCTTGCATTTCTTCCGTTCAGTTTTAGTTAAAAATTCAGCTTTTTCGTTTTCAGATAGCCGTGAACGCTATTTTTTCAGTTCACTCGTGAATAAACAGTTAGGCGCCCGCGCCTGGAAACGAGGTTGATCAATAGACTGTCGCCCGAGCAGCCTCGTTTCCAGGTAAATATCATACCATCGATCAACTCCATTTCCAAGCCAATACGCCATTGATTCGATGGTATATTGCTCACATCTTTCATATTTGGTTAACGCCGGTTGGATATGAACATTTAGCCGGTGCTAGCTTAGATCCAATCAGAAACGGTGAAATATTTTGAATGAATAATGAATTCTAATTTTAATACAAGGATAGAGGTGCGAATCTAATCGAAATGTTCGCGGTAGTTAGTCCATACCCTATAGGTACTCTAGTTTGAGTAACGGTACACCGTAAACTGGCGCTTATAAGCCCCCCTCCCCCCTCCTCAGTTATACGTCCGTCTACCTGTACATAGTGGTAACAGGAATGAGTGGAGTCCAATTAGATAGATAATCACACGAGTGATCAAACAAAATCGGACGACCGCGGGGCGGGAGTCCGGCGGTTTAATCATGAGTATCATTACAGACCGAATTGGACGACACGATGTTCTGTTATGAATTAATCATGACCTTAACAAAACCAACATTTGGACATTTTAGGCTTTTTTAAATCAGAACAAAAGAAATTTCGAGAGGGTTTTTGGCTAGTAGTTAAAAAAAAAGCCATTTTAGCGCGCGCGTGATTGCGCGTTCTGTTCTATAGTGCTGAAATCAGGGCAGTTGATAGCCAATCAGATTTGAGAATTTTGTTATAGTTATGATTAACAAAAAGATACATCTTATTATAAGCGTTCCCCCCGGATATAGGCACCCCTCGCTCCAAATGTACTGAAATGAATCCGATCTGTTATGACGTTTTGATGCTAATTAAAAACCAGTAAATTAATGCACTGATCAGCACTGCTTTAGCCTGTTTCCAAGCGCTTTTTCTATTCCGTTTTTTAAGCCCCCTGCGCCCGGTTCCCGAAAGGCAGATTAGCGCTAATCCCGGATTAAGAGATTTTATTCCCCTTTCCGTATTTACCTTCCTATGCATTGTTTAGAGAAACATTTTGTGTGAATCATTACTGTGTCGCAGAGTAAAGGCACAACACTATTTTGTAAGCTTAAGTTACATGCTCTTAGCAAGAAAACCGCGCTTAAAATTTCGCTTAATCCTTGGTTAAACTTAACCATTCTTACTAGAAACCGGGCCCTGGGCCCAGTTGTTCGAAGACCGATTAGCGCTTAACCCAGGGTTAAATTTAACCCGGGTTTCTTTTTCTTATGCTGAAAAACATTTTCTCGGGTAATTTTCTCTGTTATTTTCAAGAGTATCCAATCATCAACTTCTTGACAAAAAGAATTAAACTGAATCTTCTTTTTAAGCTTTCAAATCTGAATTCAAATTTCGCACTAACCCTGGGTTATCTTAACCTAGCTTTGAACAACCCGGCCCTGGATATTAACTGTATTATAAAAAATATATATTTGGGGTTTCGGGACAAAATGACCATGTTTTTCTACGCATCCTTCCATTTTTTTCGCAGAGCACCACGCCTAACAACTGGTCAACCATTGACCGCCGGGCACGTGATTACTACACAGGTTACCCAAAAGAAGCGCAGGGACCAAGATAAGTGGATGAGGAAAATTTCTTTGCACCACTAATAATTCAATTGTTTACATTCATTTGTCTTGGAGGTTCCTTTCTTTGGACGTCTCTAAATGTACTCATGGCAACCACGTGAACTTTCGCAAACTCCCTGAATGGATAACATTTCCCTATTCAAATGACCTTGCAATGGACGTTAGCTTCCTGTGAGGGGCTAGGTCAAAGCAACTGTACAAATATGAAGACAAGTAACTGTACTTACATCACAGTGAGTAGCAAACCTTCCAGATTTGAATGCTAAAATGCTTAAGGATTTGTCAAACCATCGATTTCTACAATCGCCCTTTATTGATTCTACACACACCTGCGATAAAAAGAGAACATAAATCACTGAGGTAATGTCTAGTATTGCAGATTACTCGCCCTTACTTGCTTTGGAACTTAATAGAGAGCTTTAGATGATCTTAGATTCTAAGACGAGAAATTTAGAGTCGCGTTTACGGCTAACGGCAAACGTGAATTTGCACCACGTGACCAAGTTTTCCCTCAACTCTTGCTTTACTGCTCATTACTTCTACCCCAAAATTAGTAGTTCCACGTTAGCTTTGTCTATAACAATTTTTTGGGCTGTTTTTAACCGGTCATTTTCTATTTTGAGAAATTCTTAACTTGAATCTGAAGTTTGCCGTTTTCCGTAAGCGTCACTCTAAATTTCTCTAATACTAAAGGTGCGTTCGATTGGGAAATCCGGATTTAGATTTTCAAAATCTAAATCCGGATTTCCCAATCGAACGCGAAATCCGAAAAAGGATTTCACCTCCGAGAAATCCGTCCTCAGGGTGGATTTCAATTAAGAAATCCAAATCCGGATTTTTTGGATTTCCCTTTTCGTCGTTCGATTGGGAAATCCGAAAAAGGATTTGCAAAACCATTCTCGTGAACAGTGGTCTTCTCTTTGCTAAGTATGCGTGCGCGTGCAAGACCGCTGTTCTTAAGGACAGTTTTCAAATCCTTTTTCGGATTTGCCAATCGAACGGTAAAAATGAAAATCCAAAAACAGATATCTCAGCGTTGAAATCCGTTTTCGGATTTCGCGTTTGATTGCAAATCCGAAATCCGGATTTTAAAATCTATTAAAATCCAGATTTCCCAATCGAACGCACCCTAAGTAGTGCTCGCGCGTGAGCCAGCGTCATTTTGGCGGGAAAACGTGGTAGCCGTCGCCATTCTACTACGAGTTTTCGCGCGAATGTCGTGGTGGCGAAACAAGATATCAAATGTTAGAAATTTTATCATTTTGCGATCGGGGGAGCACGCAATCTCCTTCACTAAAGATAACAATGCTAACTTTTCTAGTGAAAAATGGTAAAATGAAGCTTTCCGGGAAGTCTATATTTTGACAATACGCGAAAAAACTCTACGTCAAATCTCGTACGCGTAGTCGTCCTCGGGCTCGAATCTAAAAAGTATAATTTATCGCGATTATTCCTACACACTTACTTTGTCAAATGTAGGCAAATGTAGGTGTCATGAGGAAGAAAGCGGGTCACGATAGATACAGTTATCTCAACGTTTTCACAGGTCGGAGTCTTAAATATAATCATGGGTGTTTTCTAATGACGCCATAACCCATTAAATTTTGGCTTATATTATATAAGCTCCTCTGACCACCGTACACTTCTACCCAAGCCATTAATTTTCTTTTTTCTCTCCTTCTTCTTCTCCTTTATTAGTGTATTCCTACTTTACTATACATATAATGTAAATATTTTATAAAGTGTGAATAAAATTGAATTGAATTGAATTGAATCGACCCTACGGGCTAATTATAGTTTGGCATTTCCCGAAAAAGTGTTCAATACCGCGGTCTGGTAAGAACACTGCGTAAAACTGTTACAGTTACCTCTGTTTCTGTCACTGGGCTGCGCTCATCAAGAACCAGGGCAAACAAACTTGTTTCAATGGTCTCCAGGTTCTTTTGGTTAGTTTTATCCAACCTGATCAGCCTCTCTCGTAGCTGGGAACGTAAAACCAAGAAGCACCTTAGCCTGCATAGTTCCTTGGATTGTTCACGTGAGAGATGAGTCTCTCACCGGGGCCGTAGCTTGCGTAGCAAGTGTTTCAGTGAGGTTTCGGAACAAAAAGAGAACGAGGAACGACGAGGAACTGGACTTTCGGTCTTCGTCGGGCGAAAAATGGGATGAGAGCCAAAAATGAAAGAGGCGGGGAGGGGAAGTTCTCTTCCTTTCCTCCCCATCCCCTCCCCGTTCTTTTACCCATCACATTTTTCGCGCGGTCTTTTGACACTCATTCCTTGTTCTTTGCTCCGAAACGGCACGGAAACGCTTGCTACGCAGACTACCGGGCCCGGACTGGGGGGGGGGGGGGGGGGAGATTAGTCTCTGGATCTGAAGGTTTTGCCATTTATGGTTTATTACTTATTATGAGTCTTCGTGGGGCGTGGTTGGTACGCCCTTACATAAGCAAGAGCCATGATGGGGCAGCTGTCCCATTATGGCTCTTGATATAAGGTATACAGTTTGTGCGGCCATAAAGGGTATTATTTTTTTACTCCTTTTGGTGTCATGCGCTGCACCCCCTTTTTATCTACATACCAATTCTCCAAACTGACATCCTTAAATTTCCTTAAAAAAACTGGTTGAGAGAATTTCATAAAAGATCACTCCAATTTTCCTTTAGTTGATCATTTTGTTAATTCCGATAACCTTTTCCCTGGATGATGTACTGATAATATTAGGAGAGAATTCATGTTGCATTTTATTGGAACAAAAGGGTTAATTTTCCAGAAACATGTTCTCCCATGTCCCGAAGCATCAGTCCAAAGCTTGTGTAAAGGACTTACTAAAAAATCTGTCATTGAAAACTATGGAATCTCCAAAAGAGGCCTGTTCTTACACCCTTGAGTGTGAAACCAATAAAGTTACACAGGTCTACTTGTTGTCCATGACTCAAGCTGCCAGGATCCTTTGCACAAATTGTTCGCGTGTGGGATGCTTAAAAATAATGCCTGTAATGTATCACGGTGAAAGTGCGCTACTCTTCTCTATGCTACATAAAAGTCAATGATCTCCTCACCTCGTACCAAACATCCCGATCTGCTCCTGTCAAACTGCCAATCTCTAATCCAGGCGATGATGCTAAGGACTCGGTCTCTTGAAGCTGCCTATGAACAGTTGGTCAGGGGTGTATCCAATCAACAATTGTTATTTAGTTAGCACAGTCACTACGTATTGACGTTCACCAGCTCTTCAGCGTTAGCTTTTTCAATTTTACATTGTACTTCGGCTAAGTTGTTGACTGCCAATCACCAGTGACATACTGCGTGAATTAAGTAGGGGGAAGGGGGACAGGGCGGGCGCTTTGCATTCCTGACTTTTGAAAAGTATTTTGGCTTCCTCCCTCTAAATCTTTTTCCATTGTGAAATATTAATCATTGTTGCATAATTTCCCCCTATTTCTCCCGGCGGGACTCCCATATAAACGGGGCCACATACCCGAGTCCATGCTCTACCGTGTGACAGATACCTAGATATCTTAGAAAAGGGTATACTCCGCCCCTTGGGTACTTCCGTCTGTGGTGCAGGCCAAGGGAAACATTGCCTTATAAAGGCCATGAAGGGATCACTTTACTAGCACCTTAAAAACCATACCCTTATCCCTGTGACATGTACCTTAACAGCTTACACATGGAAGTACCTCCCTCCCTGGGCCCTTATCCACGTCAGTAATGCTATGTGCCTTTTTTCAAATAAATATTGGAGAGAAGGAACGTGTAGCACTGTGCAATCTTCTTTGATTCTATGTTGACTTCCTGGGGGAGGTACCTTAGGAACGTTTGGGTAGGGATGTGCCACTGGGAGCCCAGACCCCTTTCCCTATACCACACCTAATCTTGCTACCCTAGACTATATGTAGACTAAACTCCCAAAATTCCTCCCTATCCTAGAGATGCTTGTATTTTTCAGACATTAATAAGGTGGACGCCTTCTTTGCAATAAAGCTGAATTGTGGGTAAATTAAGGTTTGCTGATTTCATTCCTTTAAGTGTCAATTCCTGGTTTTCCTAGTGTACACTAAAATCTTCAACCAATAAATTGATCTGTTTCCTTGAAAATGACACCCTATTCTAGACGTAAACTCTTTGATTTCTATACCATATCCCAGACTGAGTTGCTTGAAAATCATATCTGTCACAGTGGCACATGTCTATTATTATATCCTGTATATGGCACTATCCCCACCAGAGTGAGTTATGCATTGTTATAACACAGCTATCAAGGACCAAAAGAAAACTCATACTTACTTTTCTATCTCCGGTGGTGAAAGTGGCTCCATATTTTCATCTAATACTGTGCAACAAAAGATCCTTCCTCTTATTTGCACCATAATATGACGTGGCGAAGCATGAGGCGCTTAAACATTAAGAGAATAAAATAAGTCAGGCTTCTGGCAATAATTATTTTACAATTTCACGAAAAAGTCAACAATAATAAATTTGTACCTGTTACAAAGTTGGCTTTTAATGAATCTTTTTCCTTGCCAGGAATCTTGCAACAAGAGTAGAGTCGAGAAAATTGAAACATACACATTGGAATGGAACCCATTCTGTCAACAGGTAATTCTTGCCTATTAATCAAAATCAATAAGGAGTGAGAAGACAGAATATTAGGAAAACAAGTGTGTCAATAAATTATCATAATACAATGTTTAAATACATCTCTTTTTTTCACAGAAGTTTCCAAAAGACTGAAACAAAACATGGAGCATCAGCTGGTAAAGAGATATGAACAGATATGCACAGATATGCTTATAACATAAATAAGAAACCTTCAAGCTAAGTTCACTGCCATTGAGTTACAGCAAAAAAACACATTTTCCAGCAATTTCATCCTCTTTTTTGGACTGGTTTTTGTCCAATTAGCATGGAAATGGCTAAAAATGAGATAATTTATACAACATTAAGGGCATATTTTCTGACTAATTAAATGAAATTATTAATTAGCAGCTTTTTTGTTTTCGCACATACTGGTATCCAATAGCCAAAATTTTGCGTTGTTTTTTTTTGAAGATTCTATTCCATATCAAAAGGGACAAATTTGATCTTGGCTGCAAAGTGTAGTAGGCCAGTCATAGGATTTCCTCCTAAAATGCTACTTAGTGTAATAATTTTTGTGACTTAAACTCACTCAGAATTGGTCAGTATTTCCAAAACAAGGTATCGATGGAAAGATCTAAGGCATGCATCTAAGGCATGCATGCATCGTTCCATTATGAAAAGAAAATGACCACAGCGGTTGTCAAAAGGTTAACACTGACCTATAAACTCTGTGAATTGAATTAGATCTCTTGCCATACAGTCACGTTATAATATGACACGACAAAAGTTTTGTGATAATGAGAATTACACTTTAACGTCCCTTTCCCTGGCCTTCCACCACAAATTATCTTACCAGTAATTACATTGACACCCAAGAAGTGACGAATTTGAGAGTACATGTAGTAATGATTATGATTATGACCTACTATTTTCTGTGACATTACTCTTTGTGCTGCGTGACAAGAAGACTTGCTCGACATGGTAACAGCCCTCTTGAGCAGCATAAAGATATTGATTTGTCTGGTAAAACTAAGCAGGGTTTTCACTAAGAAGTCTAGTCACAGGAGAAAGGTGTAACGGTGCAGAAGAATATTTTTGAAAGAGGCTCCACGACTGGATAAAAAATAGTCATAGGCTACTAAACGTTTGCCGAAGAATTCTGCAAAGTGAATGGAGAATTCTCTAATCTCTCGATGCCCAGTGAACACCCTACTAAGGAGTGTGTGCAACAACTGTACACAATATCATTAAGGCTTCAAAACACTGGGTCAACATGATCTGCTTTTACCACAGATGAATGCAAGGATTTCACTGTTATCATAAGCAGCACGTACCTATAAACACAAATGTTTCATATTCAACTTTGTAAATGGTACTATTGCTAGAATGCTGTATTTAAGGTGCTTGTATACTTGTTTACCAACCTATAGAGTCTCTGCCAATTCTGAAGAGTTGCATGAACCATTAACGCAGCTCTCTTGATTTGGGTCCCTTCCTGAGCAGGCCAAATATCTGTTATAGGTAATGGGCCTCCAATGTTGATAGTAGGTGCTGACGGAGAGCGGGATGATAGATATGCTACATCTTCCCACCACGTCTCAAGCTGATGAACAAACATATATTTGAACCTCCCATAAGTCAGTGTTCTCCCTAAATTTTACCTCAGCAGGTAACTGGGACCATTCATGGCCAGAAGGGTACACGTCTTTTTGTTAAAGGGGAGGCGGGGGGGGTAGGGACTCCACCAGTCGCTGAGAAACTTAGGAGCTTAAGTTCTCTTAAATGTTATTCCCTCCTTTCGGGAATCAAACTAGCTACTGGAAGCTCCATGAGAAGAGTTCCCAAGCATACACACTTTTTGATAAAGAATTAATTATGTAAAAATTGCCAGTACAATACATGTACTCAGATTATTGTAGACATTTTGTCCCTCCCACTCTCAATCAAAATTCTTAGCAGCAAGTTTTTAAATATGTCCATGCAAGCTTTAATTTTGCAAGCCTCTTCCAACATAACATAATACAGTTTTATGGTGGCGTTAACTAGGACAAGGGTTTGTCAACTACTTCACAGAAAATATATATCAAACATTAAATTACATCTGTGGCCAATCAAAGTGTGCATCAAAATTAATCATAATAAGATCACATAGACCGCAGTACATTATAATCTCCTATTGATGAAACTCTACACATGGGGGGTTTGATATTATTAGAGAGGTTAAGCATCATGTTTACATCACATGGCAAATGCGAATTTGTACCACATGACCAAGTTCCCCATTACTTGTCACTTACTGTTCAAAATCATTTCTATGCACATAAAGTATTACTTTCACCCAATTTTTTATCCATAAGAGTTGTTTTGAGCTGTTTTTGTCTGCTCATTTTCTACTTGCTCACTTACTTCTACTTACTCATTTTCTACTCAACTTGAATCTGATGTTTGCTGCTTGCGGTAAACTTGAAGCTTAAACTCTCTTTTATATTTACTTAAAAGGTGCACAGGTGTGACTAAAGGTCCTCTTACTAATTGAACTATACCCCTAAAATTTTAATTATCCTAATACCTTTAGTTACACCTGCATACACCAGCAAAATAAACCCAGTGCACTACAAAGTGATGCTGAGGCAGACAAAACCATTAACAGTTACCCAATTTCTCATGCTCTTGGCTCTTAACTCAAGTTTTCTCTGAAGTTCTTTTCCAATACCACTGGCAAATTCATTCACTAAAAATTCTGTATGGAGAAACTCCTCTCTTGTAAGATGAGGCTTCACTATAACACAACACAAGAATGAATTTAATAAATAAATAAATAAACTGTTATTATTATTGTTGTATGCAATATTGTGCTTTAAGTGTTTTTAAAAATAGAACTGGTCCTGGAACATTTCCCCAAAAAGGTGTCATATTACCTCCGTCCAACCCACGTAACAGCTACTTGCTGTAAATGACCTATTAATAGTTATAAAATAACTGAGATAGTACGCGTGATCTGATTGGTCAAAAACCTATGGTTTATTATACCGGTAAACCCATAGAAAAAGACATCCGGACCACGAGCCATAAACAAAACCCGCTATTGATCTGCAAACAACGATTTTAGAAAGGCTAAAAAACAGAACAAGCTACTTACCTAGCCCTTCTTAATATCGAAAGCGTTGGTTTCAACATTTTATTAATGCCATAGCTTTTGAAGTAATAAAGTACAAAGCTGGAAAGCAGTTTACATTTCACGACGATGCCAAATCGCAGAGAAAGACAACAACTGTGTGAATTTCTGGTGTAGAAAGTCTCCTGGAAAACTTAACCATGTGCAAACCAGCAACAAAACGGATAGTTTTAGCATTCTTGATTTATTTTATGTCAAAATTAAATTCCTTAATGAAAGAAATTGTTCCAAAAAGAGATCTCTGATCAAGATATGGTACAAAATCGGCCGCTGTAGGTTGTAAACAAGCTGCCAACGATGATGAAAGATGTCAGAGTTTCGGGCTGGTTTTTTCAAACATTTGCACAAATTATTTGGTGATATCGATACCATAACCTACCTCAAACCACCTGACTTTACAAATCGACAAATATTAACGCCAGTATGTGGCTACGGCAAAGAAACCTTTCTCCACCACTGACATATTTCCATCGGTCGCTGTATTGTAGGTGCATATAAAGTTACATGCGACAAGTTCGCAAATGAAGCCACGTCGTTACCGCAGCATTTCTTAATCATAATAAAGTCCAGAAAACAGATCTTAAACCACTGCGGCTTGTAAAATGTGAATGAAGTCCTCCATTACAATAGCTGCCAGTTCTGTCTGTAAGCACGAAATTCTTACGGATCGATTCAACAAAATACACCTGCGTACAGTCTGATGTTCAGTTAATTTCTACTTCTGTAGTAAACAAACCATGAACGTATTCTTTCATTGTACGTTCGCATGAATAAATGTTGACTTTTCCTGTCAAACAGCTTTCATAAGTTATCATGTAATGAGTGCGAAAACTCGTGTTTTGAAGTGCTGCTGTTTGTTGTTTGACTGAACTGAGTTTTGAGAAAGTTCAGCGCTATTAAATCGTGAGTCATGATTGGCTTATGATGACTTTAGAGAGAAGACATGACTTGATCACCGTACTAAAACCACATTTTTGCCTAAAAGAATCCATTCTACTAAAAGTTATTTTATAAAAGCAATAGACCACACTTTCTATGGGTTTACCGGCGTGATAACCCACTTGGGATGTTGGGCGAACACTCGAAAAGCTTGTAAATCACTCGCCTTCGGCTCGTGATTTACAAGCTTTTCTCGTGTTCTCCCAACATCCCGCGTGGGTTATCACGCCGGTAAACCCATAGAAAGTGTGGTCTATTGCTTAAATGGCCACTTCCATATAAATGCCTCTTATCTAATAAACAACCTCTCTACACTGTTAAAATTGTATTAGGTGCCCCTCTCTAATAAATGCCCCTATGAGAATTAATCCAAAATACTAGGAATTAGCAAAAAGGGCAAAATTATTTGATTCATTCAGTTTCTTGCTTGATTAACAAGGCTTAATTTGAAAATTTCAGCCAGAAAAAAGGCTCCCGAAAATTCTAGGTGACCTTTTTAGGGTAAAAATCTGTTTAAAACGGGCAATTATATCATTTTTTAGATGTTCAAAATCCTAGGAGAGGCAGGCAAACAAGTAATTTTCCAACAAATGTTCCGAAAATTCTAGATCTCAAATCGTCTTCCGAACAGATATCTTCCAAAAATTGACATTGGGAGCCCCTGCAGCTATACAATAATATTGTACATACCTGAATCTAAATATTTTTCACAGGTCTGAGCTAATGGTGGAACTGGAAGACTTGGGAGTTTGTCTTGAAACTGAAATGTCTTCTCCATGTTTTTGCATATCGACGATGCTTAAAAAGAAAGAAAGCAAGATATTCATGCCACGCATGGAGAATAAAACTTGCAGGACCAATTGTTTATGAGAAAAAGGTTTTTTCTGAAAGGTCAGATCACAGCTGTCAATTAAGATTGATTTTATAAGGGCATATATTAGATGATGTTAGGGTGGGGATATGTCATTAGGATCCTCATGAAAGCCTTAGCCTGTACCAGACTATGTTCAGCTGCAATTTTGCTTCCCTATTCGAGAGTTAGACACAAAAAATTCCTCACCCCATCCTAGACAAGCTAGGAACTAGAAACTCCAATCTTCATAACACGCTCTCATAAATGAATGCCTATTCTACACCAAAAACTCTGATTTTCTATACACTTTCCCAGACTAAACTTTTGCAACCAACTATCCTTCACACTTTAACAATATATCCTATATATATGTCAAATTAATGCACTGTAAGTATCCAACTCAAGGGGCATGTTCTTTATTTAGCCGCTTTGGTCTAAAATTGGGGATAAAAAAGGCTAGCTGATAATTTCATCTTTCAAGCATTTGAAAGACGAAAGAAACATAGTTTATTCTACCGTTCCATCATATCTTCATTTGCTTAAATTTAGCTGTTTAATATTGTTATTTTAATCGGTAACAACTGTACAAAATGGTAATACTGAATAAACTTGTTGTTGTTGTGAATTTCCTCATACATGTATATCATATAAACGTACAGTGGTACATCTATTCAGAGGACACCCTCATAATTAAGGTAAGTGTTCCCTGAATAGAGGTTGGGCTGGGGTTTGTTAATAATTAACCAACAAAGAAAATAATGATCATTTTCGTTGCAGTCGTTATTTCAAGCAGCTAGATTACTGTATAAAAAATCATGACTGTGACATTGGTAACAGTTTGTTAACCAAGTAAAAACCTTTCATCAATTGCTCTATTGTATTGCAAAGCCCATGTTCTGAAGGCTGTCATAATGTGATTAGTGTTAAACTTATCAACTGTCTTTGTGGTAGTCACAGGATGAAGCAGCTAGCTGGATTTGTTCACGGTAGTTCAAATCCTTGGCCATGCTTGAAAGTAACCAGCTGGTTTGCCTCCGGCCAGCTGGGATTCTTAACCCTGTTAAATTCAATTTGAATTATAATGGGAATACACCCGGCGCCCACCAAGAATGCCTAGGACTTGACTTGATGCGCGAAAGCGTTGTCAAAATTATTAAGTGTAGATGTAGATGTAGATGAATATTATAAAAACACACCAAGGGTAAATCTGTGCAATTGCCGGTTGTTTTGGCTGCTTTGCCATAAAATTTTACACTGATGGGATGCAAGACTGAGTTCAGCGCAAAGCTTGAGCCCAAGGTATAAATCTGAATCTCACAGCAAAAAATTATTAATAATCTTAAGCGTATTAATTAAGGCATTATACCTGAAAAACAACGTCTGGTAAAACAAACCGCTTTCCAGTAATGTAATTTCGCTGCTTTCAGTGTAATCTGCGCCACCATAGACTGCATGTGGCTTGCTAAGTGAAATGAAAATAGGAAGTCCTCTGGTTTGAAATAAAAAACAACAACAACAACAAATTCGCGCGCCGCGCCTCCAAAAAGCAAGTGAACGAGCAATAGACTGGAAACGACTACCTGATGTAAGCTGACACGACAATGTACCTTACATGAAATGCACACCTCAAAGCATGGTGATTCTTTCCTTGAAAAGCAAGTCGTAGACTGGTTGACGTTTTCTTGTCCAGATGGCTGGTTTAGAGATCCTCTCTCCGGAAGGACTGCGGCTTGACGGCCGAAGACCACATGAACTTCGAAAAATCATTTGCAGAATGGGGGTTTTCAAACAAGCCGACGGATCCGCGTACATCGAAATGGGAAATACGAAAGCGTTAGCCACTGTATATGGACCTCACGAGGTTACAAATAAGGCGAAAATTCTTCACGATCGTGTGTTTGTAAATTGTCAGTTTAGTATGGCGACGTTTAGTACGGGTGAAAGGAAGAAAAGACCAAAAGGAGACAGGAGGTCGACAGAGACCACCATGCTTATTCGAAGAACTTTTGAGGCTGCTATTTTAACACAGCTTTACCCTCGATCTCAGATTGATATTTATGTGCAGGTGATTCTTGCTTTCTTGTTTTGCATTTTTCTTGGGCCACGGCGCCGCTGTTTGCTCGTCACGCAACCGTTGCGTGACGAGCTAAAAACAGCCGTGTGCGAGACTAACGCACATGACATCGGCTTTCCCCTGGGGTGGGACCCCGGGCCAACCAGGAGGATTGTAAAATTGACGGAGCAAAAATGAGAATTTCCTGCAGGTGTAGGTGAATTTAACAAGACAATTCTCCAGGGTCAGGTGGTGGTCAATGTTATCCACCTCATAAAACTCAGATTCATGTTCTTGTGGGGAATATTAGCGGAGCTCCATAGCTGAGTAAATCTACCCATCCCAGAAAATTTGGCTATCATGTGACCGTACACCGAACGACTATCCGTCCGCACCACAGGCATACAAATATTTACTCTTGCACTTTCTGGCTAGTTTGGGAGCCCAGGAGAAAACAGATTGCACATCAATGTTGTGATCAATTGACAGCTGTCAAAACAGGGTATCTGCTTACCAGTATCACCTGACTGTATTGCGGGCTCAGGTGTTGATCCATTGAGGTTGAGTATTTTTTTGAAGTTATCCGCTGACAAGTTACTAGTTTTCAACATTGAAGTAATTTGGATCATTAGCATGAAAGAAAAGACATGCCACTAAACACTACGTGATTACACCCCCTAAAACACTGAACATTTAAAACAAAATAATAGTAGTTTCCCTTTATAATTTTTTTCTTTATAATTTGTTTATGTGAACAGATTCTTCAGGCAGATGGTTCCAACCAGAGTGCCTGTATTAATGCTGCCACTTTGGCCCTCATTGATGCTGGTATTCCAATGAAGGATTATGTGAGTGCTTGCACCGTGAGCTTCGTTAATGATAAACCATTAATGGACATCAATTACCTGGAAGAGAGTTTTGGGGGACCACAGTTAAGCTTAGCAGTTTTGCCAAAATCTGGAAACATTGTTATGTTTCAGATGGATTCAAGGTTGCATGTGGACAACTTGGAGAAAGTACTTGAATTAGCCAAGAAAGGGTGCTCAGATATACATGTCTTGCTGAGACAGACCGTCCATGATTACTCGCAAGAATGTTTAACTTCTCTTACTGGGAATTGAATCAATTAGTGAAATGGATTTGGTTTTGTTTCAAGACCTTGGCTTACTGTCTTATTTAAACATTTCTACAATAACATTAATGGCACGTATGAAAAGTCAGAATTGCCCAGCTGGACCAGTCATTTTGAAAACGGAGTATTAGTCTTTTTTCAAAATTTCCTTCAAACCCACTTCTGCTTAGCATAGCATTTAAGACTTCATAGACTCATCTGGCTGACTGTTCTAACACATGAATAGTGCCCTATTTTAAATTATTGAAAGTACGCACTACTAAGAGAACCTCAGCAGAAAAAAAATGGTTGTTGCTTTTGTCGAACACTCACAACTCAAGTGATTATAAAAATAAGTAAAATTCATGTAAAAATAGGACACTAGGCATAATTTGATTGTGTTAATGAGAGGAAATAATATAACAAAGTTTCACAAAGCTGAAATTCTACACTGCCATTTACAAAAAGTAAGAACGTAAAGTCCTTATCTTTAAGGATAGCTTGGTTGACAAACAATCAATTGAGCAAGAATTTTAACCAATCAAATCCTTCTGTATCCTTTAAATATTTTTCTGGGTTTCCATTACCTTACAGAAAGTATGGAATCTTTCTTCATAGCATGCATCTGTTGCATATACTCTAAAAGCACCTTACTCAGCCCATTTCTGTCTGGAAAACCGCTGTGTACTTAAAACCCAAAATTAGTCATGTGCGAAGTAAGGAGTACAAGGCCTAGCTTTTAGCACTACAACACGTGTGGTGCAATGAGCCATGATTTGGGGTTTGAGACGATCAATAGAACTCATCAATCATTTGGTGAAAATTTAAACTTTAAATAGTCGTTCCTCAAAATATCTGTTCTTCAGGCCAATTTTTGCTGGCTGGGAGATGTGAAAGAAATGTTATGTCCTTGGAAGGAAAGTGTCAGCTGGGTAATCTGCACCTGGAGAAAGATAGTTCAGGGTGTCAGAGGGGATTTGATGTCTAGAATAGCTGCTAGGTGTTATTTGTCAGAAACCTTTCCCTTTCTTCCTCCACTGTAGGGGTGAATTTTGCCATTTGACCACACCTAAACTGGCCAGTAATGTCTGGACATACGTACATCTGCTGGGAAACTTCCCAGTAGGTCAGTTTGCAAGTTGTAGGTGCACCTTGCTGGCTTGGAACTCTTCCATCTGATCTTGCTGGGAGTGAGGAACAGATACATTTTCCCCAGCAATCTCCCAAAATGCTAAAAGTGGCTTCGGAAAGCTTTATTCATGCTGTATTATTGTTTTTAGGTCTTTTTCTCAACAGTTCCTGTCGGGTGCCCCTGAAACACCAGCACGCGGATGCCATCTAGGGTAAAATCTTGGGTAACCGAGGTAGTTATGTGCATGCGTTGATCGGGGGATTGGGGCTGGGGGGGAGGGACTCTGCATGTGAAAGGGGTGGGAATGCTCGTCATCTCTCTTAGGGGTGTAAATTTTGGATTTTGGTCTCACTTAGGGTATTCCGGGCAAAATACCATCATATTTAGCCGTGAAGGTCTCGTACCGATACCAGAGCTAGTTCAGCTGAATTTTGCTACCCTATACTAGAGTACTCCCCAAATACCCACTATCCTAGAGTAGCTGTTTTCCAGAAACTGCTGAGGTCACTAGCACAGTAGTCTAGCCAAAACAAAACCTTATACCACAATCCCTAGTCTGGATAAAATCTTCAACCGACTGATCAGTTTCCCGAAAAATGATACCCTATTCCAGACCCAAACACTCTGATTTATATACCCTGTCATAGAGTAAACTGCTTAAAAACCATACCCTTCACAGCGGCACATACCTCTATAGCTCATATAAGGCAGTACCCTCCCCCAGAATCTCGGCCCCCAAATTAAATAACTGGTTACATGATCTATAAACGACAATTTTGTGCTGCAAAACTAGGCAAATTAAAAGTGCAAATTGAGCTGGCAGTGCTCGTAATGACGAGTTATGCCAAAAATTTATGCTAGCTCAATCTATTGAAGCCTAATTTGGTGTCTTTAAGCCGGGTGTCTTTTTGGTCCGCAACAGGAGTCCCGTCCGGAAGCAATCTCCCGCGGGATCAGGATGCCGTGCTTTTATGTAAAAATGTGGGATAGTTACAAATTTATAGTGGAAGGATGCAAGGTCTAAAAGGGTAAGGGGCGGGACCTCCCCTTAATACTTTGTTATTAAAACAAAAACAAAACTAGATGCAAGGCTGGCAATACGGCAAAGGGCTGATTTATTATTTTATTAAGGTACACCCCTCCGGCACCACTCATTGGTTTGTAGCTGTGGACTTGCTGACATTTTAATACACCCCTCTGCACCCGGGTCAGTACAGTCACCAGTCCTGTTGTTATACCCACTCTTACCCTACTAAATAAAATTCCCTCTCCTGTGTTTAAAACCTTCAAAATTCTAAAGCATTAAAAATTTTTTCGATTCTTGCAATTTACGTTACGTCATGGCGAAAATATCCAAGCGTCTGATCCCCAGTAAAAAGGCGCCAATTTCCGCTTCAGGGCCTTCATTCCCAGCACGAATGCTCACATGACATACTTTAGCCAATCACATCCTTAGTTGCAGCCGTCCAAGATGGCGGATAGCTTGAAGCAATGCTTGTGCTGTGTTTTGAGTTGCAGGAAAATTAAAGCGGAATAATAATTTGCGTTAGGTTCGTTGCAAATGCTTTTAAACTAATGCGTCCATTTAATTTTTCTGGAATCGACCCATTGGCGGAAATTATCAAAGCTTTGGAGAGGTGACAGTTAATTGAAAACGTCGTAGTTTGGAGCCATCGGAAGTTTGGTTGCATTCTTGTACGTAGGGGAATTTGCATTAGACCATTCCTGGACGGAATGAAAGTTTAAATGGTTGTTCAACAACTTTTGGACGAGGTAAGCAGTGAATTTTATTTAAAACCATCCAGGAAATTTAGTTGATTGTCAATGTATTCGGCTGGTAGTTCAGTTTCCGATCGATCTGTGTAATTTGAAAGGTAGGCAAGAGGAAATATGTTCACGACAGAAGCTTATTTTTTGATACTTTCGTTACATGTACCAGCCTCCCCTTGTCCAAGCCTGCTTTCATGGCGATGCAGCGGAGCTGCGAACGTTAATAAGCAGAAGGGAGGATGTTAACCTTCAGGTAAATATAAAAACTTTTAATCTCAAACTTTGTAAGCTTATTTTTTCTACCTTATTCTGTTTAATTTTTGTTCGTGCTCCTGAAATGAATGTTTTCGTGTTAAATCAAGCAATCTCTGGGAATATCTTATCAAATATTTACAAACCACAAGCAAGTTGCAATTAATGAAATGTTGTTATGTGCGCTTAATTTGGACTTACAAGGGCAAAAATTGTGGTTCAAATAGCTGAAATTTTGTCAGAGAGAGGTTGGAATAGCAGAAATAAAATAACAAGTGGTACGACATACTTTTGTGTAGTCTCATTTTATAACATCAGGACATTTTTTCAGCAGTGTTTAGAAGATAGAGTGTGGTGCATTTTCCTTATTTTTGAATTCTGATTATTATTTAACTTGTCAGTTTTACCACATTTATGGTAGATAATAATAATTACTGTATCTGTTTGTATACCTATTATCAATATAATTGATAATATTTAAATTTGCAAGGCACCTAAACAAAAGAACCCTTTGTTTTGAGAGCCAAAAAGTGTATGGCTGACTAATTAACATCAATGGTTGATTATTTAAGTGTCTCACGGCAAAACAAAAATGAGAGGAAAGAGAGAGATTTTTTGCAGGCTTCTGCGTTTTCTATCATGCATGAACTGGCGTTTCCCAAACAACAAGTAAAGTTTTAGTCATGTGCAACACGACTTACAGAGCCTGTTTGCACGATAACTGTGGGCACAGAAATTCTCGGCGCACACTCTAAACAGGGCGTGCGCATTCCACATTAAACAAAACTGGTTTTGAAAACCAGTAAGTTTCGGTTACAAATGTGGTCAGCAGTTATACAAAACAATGTCTCAGAGGACTGTGGAGGTCTCTTGTTTTCCTTTCGTTCTTGCCGTGAGTGACCTACGCTAGCAGGGAACTGTTGTTCAAAAGACTGTACTTCATGTAGGTTTCAGTGCAGATTGGTAGAATTTTTATTGCAAAGATCCACAAATTGAAAAGTATCAGTAAATGGTAGTTAAGCTTCACAAAGTGTGACAATACACCACATGTACAATGTACATTTATCCAGTGTACCAGTTTTTTAAAATCGAAGACTACGTACAAGCTCAAACAACCCAATAATGCAAACTATTGAAAAATGCCTTGTGGTGATAGACAACAAAAAGCCACTTTAAGTTGCACACATACAAAATTTGTGTACTCCACTATATTCATGTTTTGCAGGTATTTTTTTGCGGGCATTGTTTCTTTCCTGTGATAAACCAGGGTCACATTTTCAAAGCGATTGGGTGATAAACCAATATTCAAAAGTCACAGCAGTATAATCGTACTCCTACCAAAGGCGTGATAAACATGAAAAACCAGTGGTTTATATTTAAGACTGTATACATGTACAGCTAAGCCTTGTGCTCTGTGATTGCATAAACCACAACTGTATGAAGATAACAGTAGTTGTGGAAAATGTTTTTTACTTTTACATAATTTAAGCAGACATATAAAATAGCCAACAAATTCATCAGGAATATGCTCGAACTGAATAGTCTTTCATATAAGGTGGTTAACTCACCCATTTTCTTCCGCTAAATAATAATAATTATAAACCGTACCAATCCATAGATTGGCTGGTATATAAAAGCCATGTCAATGAGCATTATGATGCCCCTCTTTGACAGTTTTACACTGTAAAATCCCTGAAAGAGTTCTCCTTGTGCATCAGACTGACCTTGTTGTATAGCAATAAGTAAAATGTTTCTTTTTGCACTATATCATCCAGCTGAATTAAAAATAATTTTATAAAAGCAACCTACATGTATACACTCATGCTCAAGGCTGCATTTCGCAGCAACAAAAGCGTAGAAACATTTGTGATGGGAACCTTACTTGACAGTTTAATTGGTGGAGGGCAGATCACTGTCATCAAAGGCGTGTCTCCAGGCTCTGCCACCCAGCTCTTTCCCAGACTACCACTCCGATCTTCTTTTTCACCTTTTTCCGCACTGCAGAGCCTGGTCTCAGGCTAACATTTATTAGAGAGATTTAGAGTGTAGTTTACAGCAAGTGATAATGATAACACAGTTATACATGTAGTAATCATTAATTTGCTTCTATAATTTAGGATGAGGAAAAGAGAACTGCTTTACATGCAGCGGCACATTGTGGGGAAAGTGAGTGTGTCAGCATTCTTATTACTCATGGTAAGTGACAACATCATACATTGTGACATATGGTAAAAATAGGGCCAACCTGCACCTTTTCCAAAGAAGGTTTGTGATTGGCTGGGAAAACAATAGGGATGGTAACAACAATGCCCCTATCCCTGAAAACAATAGGTAGTGCAGGTGATAGGGACCAATGAAATAAAAGGTTTGGATGGGTGCAGGTCTATCGTAAGAATACATTAGTGTGATCTCTATTTCCCAGTAACATGGGAAGCCATAAAAATGTAATTCAACGGGAATGTTTCTATAAATTTGTCAATAGTCCATAGATAAATAAACAGCTTCTAAGTTTTAGGTCTAAGTGAGGGTGCAGAGTTGGGTTTCTTTTGGGACAAAGTCAGAGCTGGAGCTGTTAACAGAAACACATCTAGTATTGTGGCCTAGTGAAGTTGTACATTTGTATGCAGGGTTTCCAACTTTGGGATGGGATGGTGCTAAGAAATGTTAGTGCAAGAAGTTATTGAAATTATTTCAGGGAATGAAAGTGTTTTATTCACCAAGGTTTTTTACAGTAAAACTCTGATAATACAAGGTACATGACTCTAAGAAATTGCTTTGTACCAATGCCCTGCTATGAGAAACAATGATTTTTTTGGCTCCAGTTACCATAACATCAGACCCCAGTTATGCCCTGTTGTCCTAAGTAATGCATTTTATCACTCCTTTGCTACCTCTGTAAATAGAGTTCCCATTGTACCTTACACTTTTCTCTGCTTGCAGTATTGTACTAAGATAATTCTGACTAAATAGATAATTCATATTTCAGGAGCCAGAGTGAACACAAAGGACAACAAATGGATGACTCCTTTACATCGGGCATGTGCTTCTGGGAGTGTGGTAAGTTCAGTGTTAATTAGTCAAAATGGGTCATATGTTCCACATGGCATTTTAAATTGGGTCATTTCAGTAATGGTCTGGGTCAAACTATGATAATCTAAACTGTTGTTTCATAATGAAACAAAAACAAAAGAACAAAACAAAAAAATGAAATGTGAATCGATCAGCAAAGCAACATATGCAGAAAGTCGAAATGTACATTCCAGTCTTTCCTGGAAATGCGTGGAATGCCTGACCCAAAAAAATCTTTTACGCAGGTAGCCTGAAATGACAGTCATTCCGTGCTCTCATTTCGGGCTTGTAAGCTCACCTATTTTGCAAAATTTACTTTTATTATTGCCTACTACTTTGGAAGTACTTCTACATGTGAGGTAACTTCTTTTTTTGCGTCAGTGTGACTCTACCATAATTTCATTTTGTATCAGAATAGAATATTCTGCGTCAATGACACAAAAATGCGGCCTAGATTGAACACTGTAAGCTACATGGAAATTTGACATTAAGTGTCTTAAAGTGGTGTAGTTGTTATGGTTTGGCCATTTTTGTTCAAACTGCTATGTTTAGTTGAAGTCACATGTAATATTTACTCAGTGCTATTGCAATAAATTATTTTGTCACTATTTTTTTAGGAGTGTGTGAAAGCACTGGTAAAAAGTTCAGCTGATGTCAATGCGAGAGACAAAAACTGGCAAACCCCTCTTCATGTGGCAGCAGGCAACAATCATATCAGATGTGCTGGTACGTTCAAAATTGGACATTCTGAAACTATGTAATGTGAAAAAATAAATCTGTTATTTTGTTAAATTTCATAAGTTCAAGGCTGTGTAGGCCTCTGTTGGCTCTCAAAACTGGAATCTCAGCCACACACTGTATATCCTGTATGTTGAGAGTTAATCAATGAATTAAAGTACAAACATAAAAACAGTGTACCAAAGCTGGCTTATCTTGAGTACAAAACTTTAAAAAAGTTCAGAGAGACCAACATTAATTTTATTAACTGTTTGACTTAAAAAGTTAACCGGAAGGTAGAGGTCAATTAAATAAAACTTTTAAAAGTCTAATTTAAAAGTGTGCGCATGGCCATTGTTTTAGCATCTAAAAACAATAGCTACACTTGTAATAATTTTTTTAGATTGAAGCCAGGTTACAAATTCCTCATTATCAGTACATGTACATTTCTCTAGAAGGAGGGTTGGAGAACATTATTTGCAATACAGCAAGACATTCCTAGTGGGTTTAATGATTGTTTTCTGTGAATACTCTTAACCTCTGTAATTAACTCCACTTTTGCTCTACACCTCTGAAGCTTTTAAGGGTAATAGTTCAGTTCAGTTCATTAATTGCTCATGTAAATGATGTAATAAATCATGTTATTAAAAACTGAATCATTGGATAATGCAATTCTAGAGTTCTGATTGGCTTAGCCATCATGGTATCTGAGCCATTATGCCTTGCTCTCCAAATATGGTAACTGTATGCATCTGCTCAAAATTAAAATCAAGCTGAAAATCGGTTGTTTTTACAAATAAATTTGGGAAGAATTCTCGATATTTTGAGGGCATTTTTAAAAAAACAATTATATTCCACTCGCGCTGGTTGAATATGAGATGATTATAGCCAACTCATATCCCACACATCTCGTTGGCTATCTACCATCTCATATCCAATGCGCACTCGTGGAATAATTGTTAATTACATGTACATTGTACATGCATAATACAGTTTATAGTGCACTGAACTGTTCTCAGTAAGCAAGTGCTAGTGGAGGTGAACAGTGGCTGCAAGCATTGCTGGTTTGCACATGATGTCATGGTGGCCATGTTGGTGGTCAAGAAAAAAGCATTACTCTCCACTGGGAACTGAACTCCTTTTTTATGTAAATTCTTCTAGAAAAAAGTCTATTGTATTGACTCTCAACATGGTCGCCTTGTCATATGGTTGCAAACCAAGAATACAGCTGTAATAATTATCAAAAGAGGGATATTTTTAAAGTTAACTAAATTCTTCTCGCATGGTACATGTACACTAACATACACAACACTCACAAAGGAAGGAGATTATAATTATACAATACATTTTGTAGAATTTCTGATTCCTCACCTGGCAAATGTGAATGTGACAGACAGAGCTGGAAGGACAAGTCTTCATCATGCAGCATTCAATGGCCATGTTGAGGTAAAGTAAAAGTCATGCAATTAAAGCCTTATAATAATAGTTATTCAGGGAGCAAAGAAAATCATTTTTACAGCTTGCCATTCGGGCAAGCTGAAGCTAACATTTACTAGCCCAGACGTCATTTCAACTAGCCCCAAAAGCTCTTTGAAGAGGAGAATTGATCTCGCAGTTCTTCTGTTATTCAAATTCCTCAAAAAAGATCACTTGCCCGTCGCGCATGTTAAAAACAGAATTCCCTAGCCCGATAGCAAATTCCACTAGCCCTGGGCTATCAGACACCACTTTCTTTGCAAGCTGTTTTTGTAAAAAAAAAGTGAAACCTCCATTACCTGTACATGTAAGAACTCACCTAAAAAGCAACCAGTGATCAAAGTCCCAAGATAATTTTAAAAATCAATAATTTTTTACAGTAAATTAAACCTCTTTGAAGCGATCACCTCTTTCAAGCTGCTGCGGCTACCTTTTGGCCATGCCAGCGATAGTTCTCCTGTTGTCACCTCTAGTGGGCCACCATCAAGTACATATGTATTCGATGGACTGAATTGGCTTAATTTTAAAAATAATATACAGTCCAAGATAGAAGTGACCACTGATGGACTACTTGCCATTTCTATTGCATGTCTGTGTCAAAATGAAGTGTTTTTACATGTATGCTAAAGAGTCTGTTAATTTGTAACAAACCGTGATTGAGTGGCCCATGTCCATTACTTGCTGCTACCCTGAGGGTAGTGGCTTAATGGAGTTTAAATTATACAATATAATGAAAGTTTGTGCTGTTTAAGTATCTATAATGAAATCACTCCCTGTAGCACACCTTTTACTGCATTATGGTTGATAACTTGAATGTACATGTAGATCCTTAGAACATTGGATCTAAAGAGCTCCTCCTTGAAGTTTACTTTTGTTTTTCCCATTAGATGACACAGCTTCTTTTAACAAAAGGTGCCCATGTCAATGCAAGTGATAAGAAAGACCGAAAGCCAATTCACTGGGCTGCATTTATGGGTAAGTTTTAACTGGTTGGGGAGCTTGTGTTAACTCAATAACATGAGTATTGAGTATACTGTCAGTAGCAACTTACTGATTACCGTAAATGACCTTATAAATGCCGTGGTGTCTATTCCAAGAGAGTTTAAAAATAGAGGAACATCCACTCCATCAGTTGATATGTCTAGGTCTTCTAGAGATCCATATCGCTCCTTCAAATCTCGGCCAACAACAATGTCAGATTCCTGGCTCAAGGTTATTGTGTCGCCATTGTTAGTCAATTGTAACTTTGAAAAACCCGTAAACCCTGGTTAATCAAGCAAAAAATGGAATGAATTGAATGATTTTGCTCCTTCTGCTAATTCCTAGTGTTTTGGAGTAATTCTCTTGTGGGGGTAGGGGGGGGGGGGCGTTTATTTGAAAGGGGCATCCAATACAATTTTAACAGTGTAGAAAAGAGGTGTTTATTTGGAAGTGGGCAATTTTATTATTAGGTCATTTACAGTACTGATTATTATCATTTTTTCAATTTTTCAATGGTGCTTGATGAATGTGCTTCAGGTTTCAACTTTAATCTATGTTGTATATTCTCGATTTTTGATTCCAGCAAGAAACTTGCATTCAGAATCAAAAATCAGTCATTAAGAATCAAGTCTTTTCAGCTTTTCTGATTTCTCAATAATGTCACATTTACATGTATGTATGCATATTGAGCAAAATTACATTGAGACCCACTGTATGATTCAATAGCAAAACAATAATTGACGTGTACTTTTTTTCTAGAATTTTGCTTTTTTCCTGAAATGCCAACTCCTGTGTCATGAAAAGAATGTGCAACAATTCCTCAACTTAAATTTAAGATACGCTCTAGTATCCTTAAATTTGACTAGTAAAACAAATTTAATTCTGTCTGCAAAAATCAAAGGCCCATGCAAAGTTGGCTTGTCACTTGTTCAGTCAGATAAACAGCTTGCTGTAAAGTCGCATTGTGCCAGCTCTTACTAGGAGCTTAATTAATGACAATGGCCATGGCAAGAAGAATGGCTAAAAAGAAATAAGTTTTAGACTGGCAAAACAACAAGTTTGCATGTGCACACTTTTTTGTACATTTTTTTGCTGTCCTTGCACGACTACAATGTGAAACTTCTAATTTCCCCTTTTATGGAGGATGTGAACTCAAGCCAGTTTTTTCTTTTTCCTTTTGTGAACTTAGATACAGTCCTATAGAATTCAACTCCTGAAAAGGTGCCAACATTTGACAAATTAAAAGAGTTGCCCTAGAATAAGGGTGATGATGTTTGAAACAGCACAAATTAACTTTTTGGGTGATGTTTTCGTTGCCGTTGCTGTTGCTGCTGTCATTGCTAAGGCTTCTTATTTACCACAAATGTAAATGCTAACCCTTATTTACAAAACTGTAAAACTGTTGGCACAGCCACATAACATGAGTTCAAAATATTAATTTTTTGTGATTGTTCATGTTGTAGGTCGCATTGAATGCTTAGAAATCTTATTCAAGTCAGGAACAGAGGTCAACTGTAAAGACAAGAAGGTAAGTGTATGTTACAATGTATTACAGGATTTTTTTGCAAGAAGGTACATGTAGTATTGTTGTTGTAGCAAATTGAGGAGTATTGAGTATTCATTTATTATTTGTTTTTTATTCAGCATTATACACCTCTTCATGCTGCAGCAGCTGGTGGACAGTTATCCACACTTAAGCAGCTACTAGAAAAAGGGGCTGTGGTAAATATTGTAGTTTTTACAGTATTTGTTTATAGATATAATATATAGATTTAGCTGAGGCTAAAGGCGAAGCTCTCATTAATGAAAAAAACATTGCAGTGAAGAAATCCAATTAGAGTTGAGCTTGCAATCAGTTGAAAACTAGACACCTGTCCACAGTAAACTTCAAAACAAACACATAGCCTTTATTGGTCAACACCTGAGCTCGTGATACGGTCATATGTTACTGGTCAGTGGATACTTTGTTTTGTCAGCTGTCAATTGACCACAACATGGATGTGCATTCTCAGGTTGGAGGCTCCCACTTTAGCAAGAAAGGGTAACAGTTAAAGTGCCCCTTACCCTTCGATTTTTTTTCTTTTGGTAAATTTCCATATCTATCAAGAACTCATTTTTGAAAAAAATTTGCAAAAATATTTAATTCTGATGTCTTTACGAGCACTTGAAGTTACTGAAATTTTTAAATTTTTGCAGGCTATTAGCCCTGCTGGACATATTTTTGTCTCGTGGGCTCATGAGGAACGAGCCAATGAACGTCCGATATTTGACACTTTTTTAGCTGTTACATAAGAAATGCACACCATTCCAAAGCCAAGGCATTTAAAATATAGTGCGATTTCGAAGATTATCACTTACAATTTGTTTGGAAATAATAATGTCTGTGAATTTTCCACATAATTATTCTAACAACTCTTTCTTGCATGATGTCCTTTGCTTACGTCACACTCCATATTTTTCAAGACTGACTTCGCTTAAAGTGCTAGTAAAAAATCAGGATTCAATATTTTTGGAAAAGTTTTTGAAAGTGAATTCTTGAAAGATATGGAAATCTACCAAAAGAAAACAAATATTATTGAAGGGTTATGGGCACTTTAACATTTTTGTTTCCCTGTGTTGCGGACTAACAGGTGGGCGGGTGGACAGGTGGACTTAGGCCCAGTTCATACGTCGTGCTTCTGCCGTGCCGAACTTAATTCTTGAATTAAGTTCGACATAAGCACGGCAGAAGCACGACGTCTGAATCAAAGTTTTTAATTTAGTGCGGCAGAACAATTAAGTTCGACAAGGTCTGCCGTGCTACACGACTCTGGCACGGCAGCGATTCAGACGTCGTGCTTATGCCGTGTCGAACTAAATGCATAAATTTCAGAAATGTATTTTTCGCGGGAATTGTTATCTTGCGTGTCCCGCGAGTAGCTTCGAGGAAAAATGTCCTTCAATGAGCATGCGCATTGATTCTGTTTATTACCCCAGAGCTCCTTTGCGCATGACGGCCAGGAATCAGAAGCGTAAGCACTGGGCCGGGGTCGAGAAAGGTTTAAAACAAACATGGCGGCTTTCCGCGCAAGTTTGCATGCTCCTTCCTCCTTGGTTTGCAGTGCTGCAGAGTCCGATAATTCATCAGAAGACGAACTACCTTTTGACGAAAATATTCCACTAGCTGACTATAAAGAACAAGATGAAGAGGAAGCGATCGGCGATGTTGAGTCAGTGTCATCGCAATCGTGTTGTATACGACCAAGGATAAAATTAAAGGTGGCTTTTGATACACGAAACGTTTTCTTGAACATCTGATCAGTGTATGTGTTCCATACTTCTTCGAACCATCCTTTGTTACGGGGAAACCGTCGACATGATCGATCAGCAGTGGTTCTCTCGGAAGAAATAAGAAGAGCAAAAAGAAAAAAAACTTCTAATAATAACATTCGCCTGTCGGTCAAAAGGAAAAGGATTTTCTGCTGCATTTCTTTTCTTCTCCTCCTCGAGTTTTGTAAGAGTTTTGCAAGTAGCAATTTACGCTGGAGGTTACGGTGCGGCGCCATTTTCGTCACCGCTTACCGCTGTACTGACTACTGTGCGAACCCTGAATTAAGTTCGACTCTGGCACGACGTCTGAATTGAAGTCGTGCTTGTGCCGTGCTTCTGTCGAACCCAATATTAATTAGGTTCGGCACGGCAGAAGCACGACGTATGAACTGGGCCTTACAGTCACGTGATTACCAAAATTTCTTGGATGGATAAGTAACCAACTGGGGCTCTGCTATTACGTCAAAATATTACCTGGTGAATTTTGGTTTGGCACTCCATTTTTGTGTAGCAAGAGTACTGGAGCTGGTATGCAGGCACTCAACTCTTCTGTAGTTATATATAACAAACAATAATATTTCCAAATCAAATCTGACGTGATTTGATTTGGCATACGGCGTATTTGATTTGGCAGGAGGCGTTTTGATCATACAGAAGGTATTGAAGAGGAGTTGAAGTCAGGCATCTAAGAATCCAACCTGGCTTGTGATCTCAGCAGGATTTAATTATGAGTCTTACCTATTGACAACTTGATCACGCTGCCTCCAAGTTAAACCAGGTTCTGGTTTTACTTTGGTCCAGTTGACTAAAACTAATTTCCGTACCTTTTTTTTGTGTTAGGTGGATGCTACAAATCTGCTGGGTAACACCCCTCTACACATTGCTTGTCTTAATGGTCAGGACATTGTGATCACTGAACTCATCAGCTATGGTGCTTCTGTCAATGCCACTAACAAAAAAGGCATGGTAAGTGGTATTTATAGTACATACAGCTGTTATGCGATAAAGCAGTGTCCAACAGTGTCCTGGGGGTGGAGGGAGGGGTACTCACTGACATTGTATATCCATGCTGGTATGTATGGTCCCAATTAAAGGATGTGTTAATTTTAACTGTTTAGGACAGAAATGGGGTATGGAGTTTTGATGTCTGAAACCAGGATCTCTGACTAGGTTTTCTTCATTAATGGTCTTTTGAGAACAACAGGTCATGCATTTTTTTATCGTTGGCATGAAATTTATAGGGGTCAGTTCAAAAAGCTCAAACTGCATGTGGACATAATATATAGATTTAGCCAGGGCTAAAAGCGAAGCTTCTATTTTAACTCGAATTAAACAATAAACTTGCAGTTGTATTTTACAAATCAGTTAACTTTAGAGCACATTCATGTGACTTTTGAAGCAAAGGCTAAGTGATTTTAGATAAAAATAATGTGCAAACAGTCCAAGCTAAGAGTGAACTTAATCTTACATCGAGTTGATAGCCTTATATGTACACCCAAAAAATAGCAATCATCTTTGATCACATTCAAGAGCCACAAAAATGTCTCTTGATCACAGTAGATTAGGCCTGGAAAACAAATTCTTGGAGAACCAATCAGGCCCAATTTTTTGCGTTTGACAAGTTTACAATTTATTTTACAAAATCTTGCTAACAAGTCTGGGGACGTGTAAACCAACCTTTTATACTTTTTATACATCATCTGAGGTGAAACAGTTCCATGAGGCACTGTTTTTATCATACAGACCTCGGACAGATAACAATTTTGCAATACAAATTGTACTCATTCAACATTCAGGTTGATCGAAGCACACGTGGGCTTTTACCGAACCGTTAAAAAAATTTCTAAAATCACCTATACGGCTTGCCGGTTCTCACTTTTGACAAGCGCCAAAGTCGACTGTTTAAATCAAGATTAATAGAGTTATACGCTTTAACATGATAAAAAATTTATTATGTTTGTTTCTTTATTTAACGGTTTTATAACTATGTGTAATCTTCAAAAGCGTTTGATACACGCGGCATTTTGGTCATTTTGACTACTCCTGCAAGCGATGTTCGTGAGCGACTGAAAACAAACGGCACAGCGATGAAAATTGCAAAAGAGACTACTAACAATCAATAAAAGGATAATAATTTGGTGAAACATATACAGAGACAACAATTTTCATTCACGAAGACAAGTAAAAAGTGTCTCTGAAAATCCTTGTTTGTGTTTTAAGCCTGCTTCCCGGTGTTTGCTTTTTTCAAAGGTGAACTCAAGGCAAGAAAATCGCTGAAAGCTTTCTTTTACAGCCAGAATTATAACTAAATATTCTTTGGAACGTTTTCTTTCTATTTGCAGTGAGAAAATGTCTAAAGGCTTTTTAAAGTTCTATAAGCTTATAATCAAACCTGATACTCGGTCAGATCGATCATTGTCTCAAATCTCACAAACGTGCATAAACTAAATAGTCGCATAAACTACGCCTGACTTCATTAAATTAGACATAAAAAACAAACATCGAATACAATAATTACTCAGGCTTACCATTCGAGATGCTCTGAAAACTATCAAGTAAGGCCAGAATCGCTTCAGACTTTTCAACCCTCTTACGCATCAAGCAAGGTGAAAAACGAAAACGATGCCATCTGAAATCGGATTTCCGACTTTGACAAGCGATGTATTTCACAACCAAAAATAAACAAACTAGCTATGAATAACAGAAGACTCTTGGTAGCAGCAGAATTTCATTTTGTACATTCAGCGGAGAAAGACAGTTAAAAACATCACAAGTTGACACAAAACTCTGTCAGTTTCAGCTGTCAAAGTAAACAAGTTTCAAGATGCTGCATAAATTTTCCGCATGAACTCACCTGTCAAATTTTGACCAATCAAAGCATAAAAATTGGACGTAGAGCGTGACCAACGCGTGACCTTGGTGAGAAAAGTCAAAAGCAACTGGCATGTCTTCCCTGCCCTTAAAAACTGGCTGAATTTTAGCTTCCAAGGTCAGTTTGAAATCAAAATTTTAATTGTGCGACACATATAAAACACAACATATTTCATATGAATTAAAAAAATTAAACTTGAGCCTGCGATCATTTGAAAACATTTACTAGTAACTTGTCAGCGGATAACTTCAAAAAGATACTCGACCTCGATGGGTCGACACCTGAGCCCGCGATACGGTCAGGTGATACTGGTCAGCAGATACCCTGTTTTGACAGCTGTCAATTGATCACAACATTGATGTACGATATGTGTGTAATATCAGTCTTCCTGTGCTACCAAACTAGCTAGAAAGTGTGAGATTGAACATTGGTTTTCCTGTGGTGCGGACGGACGGGCGGGCTGCGGGCGGTGTACGGTCACGTGATTACCAAATTTTCTCGGATGGGTAGATTTACTTACCCATGGTGCGCCGCAGGCGCGCTTCGCGTGCCAGAGCGCCGCTACAATGTAAGCATTAGTACAGTACATCTGTACCTACTACAAATATGTATATACATCTATACCATGGTTACTCTTGTTCGTTGTAGACTCCATTACATTATGCCGCTGTGTCAGGGCAAGGTGATGTGTGTCTTGAACTGCTGTTGAAGGATGGTGCAAATCCAAACTTGCAGGTTTGTTGTGTATTGTCCTCTTTGTCACTCAATAAATTAATTTTTTGTGGTAGTTTGTAATGGTTAAACTTGTATTTGATTTCTGTTAAGTGCAAGAGTGGGAGAACGCCTCTTCATTTTGCTGCCTTGTATGGTCGTTGCTCAAGAGCTCAAACGCTTCTGCAAAATGGTAAGAGCTTTATACTGCATCCCTTGTACTGAAGGTATAACATGATCAATATTATCTGCTCCCTTAGCTCTACATAGTTTCCTTGAGACAATCTGACTTTGTGTACAATCAGAAACTCATAAGGGTTTGAAACGTGTAACTCGCGTTCAATACTCGTGAATATTCACTTTTACCATATTTGGAAACCTTAGTGGCAGATATCCATTTTCAACATATCGCTGCTGCGCGATCACCATGCAGATGTTTTAAGACAAGAGTTCTGCATTTCAAGGTAAAAATACACCGTTAAAAGACAAAAAATGGAAGGAGAAAGTTCAAAAGAATGCTCAGCTTTCTTTTTGTGGAGGAAGGGAAGCTTTTCATCAAGAAATTGTTCTTAGAGGAATTCAACCTTGTTTTCTTCCCGACGGAGCACATGGTCTGTTTTGAAATGCAACCAAGGCAGTAAAGTTTTTGCTGAATTTTCAGGTACATTTTGCACTCTATGGCCAAGACAATTACGTTTTTGAAAGGCAATTTATGTATTTTTAAATGTTTCAGAGACGTTTTATAAATTTTTCTCTTCGGCGCTAAAGAAAAAATTACAAAATGTGCCCCGATTTGAGATGGATTTTGTGTTGAATTTTGCCATGTGCTCAGCCGATTTCACTTGCGTGAACGGATCCACGATCCAGATAGTGCTTTCCGAATTGCTTTAAATGATTAACGTTTTGGATTTTGAATAAAAATTTTCAAGAAACGGCTTCTCTGTCTAGTTTGTTTGTTTGTTTGAGTTTGTTCATTCATAAAATTTGCTCAAAACACGATCGTGACTACAACATCCAAGCTGAATTGAAGCTTAAAATTAATGCTTCTCACATTTATTACACACATCACTTTTTGCGAAGATGTCAGGTTCAGGTTTTGGACACTTTTCGATACGCAGCTAATGAATTTTATTCGAAAATATTTTTCACTGTTTATTCTAGACTTTTAACAAGCCTATTTGCAGTATAAGTTTACTGTGGAGAGGGTAAACGAGGCATCGTTTTTTGAAGTGACAACTTCAAGAAGTTGCGAGGACGTCAATGGGTTTCATAATGTTATGTTTGGCCCTGGTGGTAAGGCAATAATATCCTGCTTTAATAGTGTTGGGGTAAGATTCCTGGATTCAACCTTTGAAAGCTTTCTTGGCTTTCGGGAGTTTTCCCCCTGTTTGCTGGCCATTTTTTTCAAGCGGGCGCGGAAACCCGAAGTAAAGTTACGTCACGTTGTTTGCGAAGTTTGATTGGTCAGTTATCTCTTCTTCTCGTTCCAAATATGGTACTTTCGAAAATGAATAATCACGAGCATCGGACAAAGCAAATATATGAGAGTTACACCTTTCAACTCCTTATGAGTTTCTGGTACAATCTAATTATTGTTCTCTGTTATCCTGAATTCAAATCCTTAGCTGTGCTTGAAATAGCCAGTTTCCTTTTCCCATGTAAGTACAGGTGTACCCAGTTGTTTTCTACATTTTAAAGGAAAGGTGGAGCGAAATTTAGGATTGTAATTAAAAGAATTCAGCGATTTTGTGATGATTCAGGGAACGTTGTAAAGGTCCCTTTAAAAAAAAAAAAAATGAAAATTCCTTTCACCTTCATTTAATTGAGACTGGTTGTCTACATTTTCGTTGACCCCGTGACATCATCATACCTATTTGACCATACCCTATTTTTCTACCCTACTACCTGTATATGTCACTGGTTTTCTGGAGATGACAGACAGTCGAACCTCCATGTGTGACCACCTCCCAAAAGTGACTGTGAATCCAAAACACCAAAGTTTTCCAGTCAAAGCCTTACAGTTTAGACCTCTAGTAATGGACCACTTTTTGGGCCTAAGAATCAATGATTTCCCATTGTTTTTAACCTCTTGTAAGCGACCACTTGACGCATTCTCTGATCTCCATGTTCCTTGTGTGTATTATGCTACCTAGAATATACAATATGTATGAAGAGCTTTATTAACGACATGGAACTACACAGTGTGTGACTTAGAAATTGTAGGCAGTAAATTATCTTCCATAAAATAGATGTGCCCAGACCTCTTCTTGGAAGAGGCCCCATGTGGTTTGATTTGTGTGAGCGACCACCTTCTGTAAGTGACCACTAATCTTTGCATTTTTGCTGGTTGCTTATGGGAAGTTCGACTTTAATAATGTTGTAAACCCTTTTTAATGGCATATTTTATCACATAATTATGTCCAGATCTGATTAAGCTAGTAAAAACTGTTGGGGTGATAAGATTGATGAACCCTAATAAAAATTGGACAGTACACCTCATTTTGTTTGTTTATTAAGGTTGTTATGTGGATGCAGCAGACATACGAGGTAACACTCCTTTGCATATAGCTGCTTTACATGGTCAAGAATTACTACTGAGTGTTCTGTTAGCCAGTGGAGCAACCCATGCTAGGTAAGGTTTCTTTGGTTACTACCGGTAGTTTCAGCGTTCATACTGTCACACCTGTGTTAATAGGGCACCCTGAGGTAGGTATTGTAATACTTGTCCTTCAAGGGACGCTTCTGTTTTGGGGAGGGGGGGGGGGGCAAAGAAAGTTTTGTCTGACAGCCCATTGCCGGTGGATTCTGTGATTGGCCTAGTGAATTCCATTTTTAACTCATCCAATGGGGAAGTGAAGGTTTTTGGTTTTTGGTTACTAGTTTCAGTGTTCATACTGTCACACCTGTATCAAGAGGGCACCCTGAGGTACATTGTAATACTTGTCCTGCGAGGGAAGCTTCTGTTTTTGGGGGAGGGGGGGAGAAAAGAAAGTTGTGTCTGACAGTCCATTGCTGGTGGATTTTGTGATTGGGCTAGTGAATTCCATTTTTAACGTATCCAACAGGGAAGTGAAGGTTTTTGGAGGAATTAGAATTACCGAAGAACTGTTAGTAAAATTGGTTAAATTCCTGATAAAATAATTCATGTAGATCAAAAGCCGTCTTTCAAGCTGATCTGCTGGAGTGAAATTATTACAATTATTATTGCAATGAATTGATAAAACAAATACAAATAATTATTAATTCACCACTAGTGTGATTTATCAATCAATAAAATGATGTACTGATTATTATTAATTCGCAACTAGTGGTATTGATTATCAATCCTGCTCGTCAAACAATTTTTTTCAACTAACTAAAATGACTCTTTGGCTAATACATGCAAGCTTAACTGATCTTCTTTGCATACTTTGATACAAGTCTAATGTGTAGTTTGTAAATTTTTTATAGACGGGGTTCATTTGGAATGTTACCTCTTCACATGGCAAGCTTAGGTGGACATACAGACTGCTGTAGGAAACTTCTTTCATATGGTAAGTAATCACTGATAAACTGTTATATAAGTTGCATCAATGGGCAAGTAGTTCATTATTAAACATAAAAGAAATACAAAATTCATCTTTCTAAAGCCTTGCTGTTATTTAACAATATTATTCCTCGAGCCCAAATGGGCTCTGAGTCAATAACCCATGAGGCCAAAGGCCGAATGGACTATTGACTTAGAGGCCAGGAGGGCGAGAGGAATAATAATTGTTTTAGTAAAATCCAACTAGTTGGTCAAAATTATTGAGACAAAACAACTTTAGCTAGCAAAACGCGATTCAGCCGCCATTGTTTTGGTTTTCAAAGCAGGCACTTTTCGCTACTAGTGGGCTGTAACATATAGCCTTGTAGTAGCTCAACCAATCAGAATGCAGCTTTGATAATAGAGGACTATTTGGATTTTACTAAAGAGAAATTACCGGCAGTCACCAGTAGAGGTAATATAAATCATAGTATCTTGTACATATCTCTGAGTGACTGAAGCATTCTCTTTCTATTTCTAGGAAATGATGTAAATGCAAAAGATGATAATGACCACACATGTGCTCATGCTGCTGCATGTAGTGGGTAAGTCACACACATTATTATTTGTATCATATAAGACAGTCAACTCTCTCAAGGGTGGATATTTTTGGAAGTGGCTCCAAATGTCCATCTTAATGAAGGGTCTGTCTTATGGAGAGTTTAGCTAAAGTAAAAGTAACTGAAAAGGCAGGAAGGGGCCTCCACCAAGTGTGTGTCTTTTAAAAATGTCTATCCTTGTGTAAGTGTCCATAAAGAGAGAGTTAACAGTACAACATGAATTTACTGTTGTGGAGCAGTTAATAGTTTGAACCGAGAAGTCATTTCATAGATTGGTGGAGTATGATTGTCTAGTTGATCATAGTCCTAAATAGGACTGTTGGTGACAGTGACTGATGTTTCGACAACCTGCCTGGTAGCCATCTTCAGTGTCAAAGTACGCTGTATCATATCAGTTGATGGTATTGAACTCTGGTTATTGGCCTGATTGGTCAATCGAGTGGCAATGTTGTTTGGTCGTCTGTCAGTTAAGCTGTGATGTTATTGGCTATGGAGACTCTCAATGTGATTGGTGTGTTTCGATCCATCTTTTGTCACAGTTGCTTTAGATGGGTATTATGAAACTCCATCAAGGGGAGCTAACATTGTTTTGTCAATTACTTTACTCATTAGGTTTTGTGCTTTTTTGACAGTCAGTAAATGCATCAATGATATTGTTATTCTAGGAATGTTGAATGTCTAGGACTTCTGTTGCACAATGGTGCTGACTTGACTGCTGTTGATAAACTGGGAAGGTATGTACTTTGGAGATTTTCCATTTTCCATACAAACATAATATTTTATTGGCTTGTCAACACAAAGCTTTTCAGAGTCAATGTTACAATAGTAACTTTGAAAAACACAGTTACACACAGAAAGCTAAAAAACCTCAAAAAATAATTAACCCTAATTATTTATGAATAAGGGCTAAGAAACAAAGGGAATTGAGAATCAAAATAGGATAAGTCAGAATTAACCTGAAATCAAATTTGACTTGTAACATGTACAAATGATTAAAGTAATTATTGATAATGTTTATACCGTGAAGTTTGGAAGTAATGACCCCCATTCAGATTTAGCAGCCTTTTCCTATCATACTTTCTGATACCCAATCACATCAGTGAATTTAGCTGGTTGTAATTAATGTTAACATTGTTGTGATCATAGGAGCGCTCTTCACTATGCAGCAGGTCATGTGCATTACTTGTGTGTGAAGTCCTTAGTGGCATCAGGTTGTATTGTAAATAAAGTTGATACAAGGGGATGCACACCGCTTCACTATGCCTCTGCTGCAGATAAAGATGCCAAGTAAGCAATGCCGTCATTTTTTACAACGTTTATCCCTTTTGTTGTTATAGAGGTACAAAGACATCGCAACCCTTTTTTACTTACTCTCAAGCAAACATGCCTCTTGGTCAATCAGAGCATGTGTAGCCCAGGGGAGTACTCTGGATTTCAAGTGACAGGGATGATCGAATGGGGGCAAAAATCAAACCCTCCCAAAATATCTGTACCAAAATGTAACCCCCCCAAAAATCCCATGCCGAACTTCAGAGAAAGCATTAAATAATATAACTATAATGAATCTTCAGATTGTTTTGAATACCCCCAAAATTCCTTACTTAAATCAAGCTGCCAAAAAAAATACTTGCCAAAATTTTCCTACCCCCAAAAAATCCCGAATTCAAAATTTCAAACCCAAAAAAACTCTTCGGTCATCCCTGTTACTTGAAATCTGGAGCGCCCCCCCCCCCCCTGGGGTATTTACTATCTTGTAAATGCAGCATTTGCCTCTATGTGGTGAATGCAATAATGTTAGTTGTGTTAATTTCCTGTTCGTTGCAGATGTGTGGAACACTTACTGAGAAATAGAGCTAATGCTAGTAAAAGGGATAAACAAGGTTACAGCCCAGTACACTATGCTGCTGCTAAAGGACATAAACTGGCACTAGAAATGGTAGGCTTGGAAATTAAATGCTATAGGTATTAGCAATGTGAATAACAAAGGTTTGTAGTGTCTTGAAAACCCTTGAATTTTAGAAACCTTTTTTTAAGTCCTTGAAATCGTCCTTCCTTCCTTTGCCATTAACCACATAAGAATACAACACAGGGTGCAAAGAAAATAGTTTTATTTACAGCTTGCCTTTTGGGCAAGCTGAAGCTAGCATTTACTTGCCCAGACACCATTTCAACTAGCCCCAAAAACTTTTTGACTAGCAGAATTGATTTCACAGTTCTTCTGTTATCTGAATTCCTCGACTTGCCCGTCGGGCAAGTTAAAAACAGAATTCACTAGCCCGATAGCAAAATCCACCAGCCCCAGGCTACTGGACACTACTTTCTTTGCACGCCTACAACAACAATAAACATTAAAGATAATAGACACTATTCTAACCAAATTATTTACAAAATTAAATGTTTAAAGTTGTTATGACAAGGAAGGCTATATAGATGCTTATACACTATAGGTTTCCTAGCAATATAGGGTAAACCATGTGAGTTAAGGGTACTGAATGGAAAATTTATTGTTTTTAAAAGTAAAGAAAAGAAGAGAAGAAAAGGTATGTAACTCAACAAAGAGTAGACTTGACTTAGAAAGAAGGAATTCGTTCATTCATTTTGGTCCTTGAAATCCTTGAGGGACATTTTCAAAACTCCAAAAAACTTTGCCACATAGTAATAAAATCTTAAAGAAATGAAAGTCAGGTGTCTCTGAAATAGGAAAAAAAATGCGTGATCACTTCTGTATACACACCCAACTTTTTAGTAAAGGTTACCTCTTCTTCAAACTCCTATAATTATTCTGACATAATGTATCAATATTGTTTTAGTTATTAGATGTAGCTGCAACAGATCTTTTAAATAAAATCACAGGCTTTCCAGCAACAACTCCACTTCACTTAGTGGTAAGTTACTGTAAACAGTGAATTGAAAGTTACTTATTTTATATTAAGGGTTATGAGTGCCAGCTTTGTTCCCTGCCCTGCCCCTCCTATACTGTGGCCCAAATGCTAAAACACAAAGTCATTTCCAATTCCTTGTCTCTAAGCGTCATAAGATAATATCACCTGATTTTCATGGCCCTGGAGGGACTGTAATAACAGCTTTTTACTTTGTTCGTTATGTATATTATAGTGTCTATTTCTTGGAAGTTTTGGCAATTTTAGCATTAATTACCAACTAATCATTAACCCTTTAAGCCCTTAGAGTGATTTGCATCAAATTTCTCCTTTTAATATCAATGCGCTGTAAAACAGAGTGGTCATGAGAATTATGGACATGATCACACAAGATGAATTTGATTGATTATTTTTCAACTTCTCCCCACTACTTTTGTAGTAAATGAATAGGGGCAACAAAGGAGAATTCAAATTTACACCTTGAAGGGGCTATGTCACAAGGATACTGTTGTTTTAGGTCAATTCTGTGCTGAAGTCATTACTCAATGCCCTTTCCTAAGCACAAAATGTTCCGTTAGAGATGTGAAGAAGATATCAACCAATTTTTGTCAGGGAGCACTAATCATAATAATTTTTTTGGTGATACATGTATCACATGAAAAGTTGAAAAAGTTGGGCCAGTCCATGTGCATCCTTCCTATCTGTCACAACAGATGACAAAAAACAGTTTTAATGCCCAACTGTAGTCCTAATTAACAAATCTGGTCCATTGTTTTTGGAATTCAATTGGTGGGAAGTCGAATTTTGGCTTTTTAGCAAATAACACAACATAACCTTTTTAAAACTGTTCAAAAAGAACAGAAAATCCAAAAGGGACATGGGTGGTGAAACATTTTTAAACAGATTCATTTTCGTAAAAATAATTTGAATGGTTCTGTGCTACATTTATGTATTGTTTAGTTTACTCTTTGTGAGAAATTTTTAGACCTTTTAGTGAGGGTGTTATCTTTAAAACTTTGAGCTGTAAAAGGCTGCAAGGTAATTTCAGAATGATGCCTTTGGAACATTTGAACTGAGAAATCATTGTGGCTCACTTTTGTTTGTTGTGTAGGCTTATCATGGCCATTTTCAAGCTCTTCAAGTTCTTTTAGAGTCTTTTCTAGACATTGATATCAAGGATTCTAATGGTAAGTTGATTTTTGGTGCTCTTTCACACTTTGAATTTAATTACTAGATAAAAAAACTAGATAATTTTATCTGGACATTTGTTATTTTTTTTATAGGTCATACTCCTCTGTATTTTGCTTCTTTTCAAGGACACGCGTATGTATCAGTAGTATTTTCATCCCTCATGATTATGGCCTTGTGGTTGTTTCCATTTGCATTCAATTATGGTACAGTTTTTTCAGATGAGTGGGTCTTGTGAAAAGGTTGTCCTATTTTGCTCGGTTAGAATAGAAACACTTGTCTTCAAACGGAAATTTCCAAATAAATTTTCTGCTATATTTTGATAACATGTTAAAGATGTAAAACAGTTGATTATGTCAATAATTCATAAAACAAAGAAGAGTTTTTGTGATAAAAGCAGCGAGTGAAAGTGTCTAAGTTACAGGGTCATTTGCTGTAATGCTCAGTGTTGAATTTGCCGTAGTTTATCTGCCTGGGGCATCATTTCGGCTCTTTACTTTATTGTACCTGTCACAGCTCCCAAATTAAGCTCCTCTAAGCTCGTCAGTTATCGGTATGAGTGCTTTTCGTTCAGAGATTATCAAGATTTACCTTCAATTCATGTAGCTTCTGCTTGACATAAAGTTTTTTAAACCTTTTGCTTGGTTCCCTTTCTAGTCCGGAATGACAAAATGATGGTCTCTCCTGTTTTCTTTTGCAGCGAATGTGTCGAATGTCTCTTAGAACATAATGCCAAAGTTTTAGTTTATGACAATGTTACCAAGAGAACACCGCTCCATGCTGCAGGTAAAGATTTGTATATACAACGGCACTGCTTCGTTGTTTGCAATAAAAAGAATGAATGTGTTTGAGTATTTTTATAAGGAAGTTCATGTGTGTTCAATTTTTTTTATAGATACCCCTGGCCCTTGTTGAGTCCAGACAGTAAAAAGTTTGTTACACAGTCGAACCCCCACTAACCTTAACGGCCACCTCTCTACAACGGCCATTTTTTTGTCGGACAGTCCATACATTCACTCTTGTTCCAACTTCTCTACTCGGCAACGGCCACCTTTCTATAATGGCCACTTTCTCCTGTCCCCAAGGGGCCTTTGTAGAGAGGTTCAACGGTACCTTCTTTTGGTTTGCAGCTTATAATGGGCACACGGACTGTTTAAGACTTCTTTTACAATACAGCCAAATAGAGGTTGCGATAGACTGTACAGATGCTGAAGAAAGGTTAGTCGTAGGTTCCTTCAGTTCATTTTGTCTTAAGTTGAAACTGTTAGCTTTTAGGGACAACTCTAGCGAACATCCGAGTATGAATCAAGACTAAAAAAAATGTATGCTTTGGGATTGTTCACACAAACCTTGGCTGTGACTTAGAATGATTAATCATACTGCTATAAAAGTCCCTTCCTTGGGCAAGGCTGTGCTTTAAGGAAAAATAAAGGGGGATCATGTGTCTTGATTGCTAGTAGTCTATTGGTAATAATGTGCTCCACGTTTTGTTCTCTTTACAGGACTCCTTTAATGGCTGCAGTTGGCAACGGATTCGTGGACTGTGCCAACCTGTTACTCAGTGAAGGCGCCAATATGTTAGCCTTGGATATGTATCATCGAAGTGCTCTTCACAGAGCTGTAAGCAGCAGCAAGAACTTTCATCATATAACCCTCTTGACTACTTTTCTCCGTAATTCTTTTGTTGAAAAATTAGGGTGGTATGATTTCATCTAATTCTGTGTACACCTCCCGCCCCTTCTCCGTTTTTTTTTTGAGGGGAGGGAAGGGAGGTCTGTACACAGGCTAGGTTTCATCCTTTTGGTCTTTTTAGGTTAAAAGCTATCCACTCTTGAGCAACTGTTAAGCTTCTCTATGTAACCGTGATTTGAAGTTCTTTCGAAGCTACCTTCTTTGTTAAAGGAAATCGTAATCAAGTGATGTGTCCATGCAACTCGAACTTTTCCTCTATTTTACAATACATAATTTTTTTGGAATTCTTATTTGGGGCGTTCTTTAATAGGTGAATAAGGAGAGGGGATCTTTGAGGGGAGCTGAACGAGATTAACTGTACTGCGGTTTGTCTATGACTTCGGTTATTGAAAATAGTACGTGTTTGCACTTTCTTCTAAATTGAATTTTCTGGGAAACTGCCCACCTACCCCTCCCTTAAGTAAGCTGCGAGCAAGCTCTCCTATTTGGGTGAGTGAAGCGAGTCTCGTCTCTCTCCTTTCCTCGGCCCCTCGCTCGCGCGTTCTCGTGAGGCTCACTTCGCTTGCCCAAATAGGAGAGCTTGCTCGCAGGCTATCCCTTAAGCAAACATTAACACTCACTTCTCACTTAGGGCAAAATATTTGCTTAAGGAAGGGACAGGTGGGGTGTTTCCCAGAAACCTCACTTGATTCTTACTTTCGACGAAATGGACAATATTGTCAAAGTGCTGCCAGACATTGAGCACAGCTTAAGCTAAACTGATTTAGTTTCCCTGTTTCTGTTTTTTAAATTTTTCAGGCAGCAAATGGTCACGATGACTGCGCTGAATCTCTTTTACACAGGGAAGCAGATTCTCTTTGTAGGTAGGTTGGATACGAGTTCGTAATTGAAGTAATATGTAGTGTCATTTTTGTTTAATTTCTCCATAAGTTGTCAATTAACTCTTTAAACCCTAAGATCAAAATTTGAATTCTCATTTGTTGCCCATATTAATTTCTTACAGAAGTAGTGGGGAGAAGTTGTTAAAATATCAGGCGAATTCATCTTGTGTGATAATGTCCGTATTTCTCGTGACCACTCTATTTTAGAAAGCATTGATATTACAAGGAGAAATTTGATGATGATCACTCTTAAGGCTTAAAGGGTTAAATAGGAATGCATCACTGGAGTGTTACCCTGTTTCTTACCTTTATGTCCCTCTTTCGTTTTCAGAGATTGCAATGGTCGCACACCTCTTCATTTTGCAGCAGCTTGTGGCCATGTTGGCATTCTCAATGGTCTCTTACAAGTCGTAGGTAGTGGTGTTCACATGGACAATCACGGATACACGCCGCTTCACTGGGCTTGTTTTAACGGTAAGAACTAATGCCCCCTTAGTGCGAATTGAACAACATAATTTATTAGTTGAGGCAAGCATTGTGAAACAGCGCAGTGTTCGTTTTGTTATACCTAAACTAGAATACCCACAGGGAAAAACATTGTTTCTCGGCGTACGGCCAGTTTGTCTGCACACCGGTTCTCCCCTCCGCAAAATTGAGCCCGCAAGGACTCGATATATAATTTTCGAGGCCGAGCACCTTCTTAATTTAGGGTCTGGTAAGCGGGCCCCCACTGAATCCGCCACGGCACAATACAGCTTTTTCGGATTCAGTACGTTTACAATGCGCTGATACTTTGCTTGTTTTGTATTCGGGGTTTTCCCTGTACTGTTTCATGCAGGGATACTTGCGGGATAAGTAAAATTCAAACATGCCGTTAGTTTGACTAGTATTAACCATTTTGAGACTGCGGTCGACGCTGGGTCGGTGTTGTGTCGAGTTGCACTCTGGGACTGTCTTGGGGGAGAAATTTGGTCCAGTGTTCTACGCGACCTCGAAATAGCCAGTAAAAGAAGCGATAACAATCTTAAAACACACCCATTTAATGCCATTTGCAGCACCAACCAGTGTCAGTCGCTCTGTGGCCCAGTGTATTACATATTTTACCGTCTTTGCCAATAAATAAACTGCTTTTAAGAGAGATATTTCTAAATGTTGTTTCATTGACAGGTCATGATACTTGCGTGGATATCTTGTTAGAGGTACGAAATACGTTCTCATCTGCGTGTTCATTTTGTTACAGTTTGTACAGGAGGGGGGGGAGGACTGTACTATCAAAATTTAAATTCTGATTTGTGTACTCTGTACATTTCCCTTAGAAGTAGTAGGAGGAAATTGTTCAAAAAGAATCCTGTAAATTTGTTCTTTTGGCCATGTCATTAATATTCATGATTACTTTGATTCATAAAGCTCTGATATTATTTTAGTACAAGGAGAAATTAGATGCTGATCGCTTTGAAGCTTAAAGGGTTAAGGGACTCTTTTATATGGTGCGGAAATCCCTGTGAACCGGCTCAGTTTCAATAGCAAGTCCCTGTGCTGCTAACTGCAAGCATAAGTACTCTAGTTCACTTCTTGTACAAACAAGATCCAAGTAGTTTTAGACACAGGTCTACTATTAATTTAATTCCGACCGACCGCACGCTCAGACGCGCGCACGCACGCGAACGAACGAACGATGATGTCACGGTTCAACTCGGAAAAAGAAAATATCGAGTTTCTAATGAGATTCAAGCCCATGACCAGTATTGTGGAAGGCCCTTGTCTCCATTTCCGCTGGGAACCCGAAAAAACAACATTACATTTTATAAAATTATAATTATAGAGTAGATCACACTCAAAAAGTGGGTTTGGTTCCACGATGCATTGCTAGCGCTCGCTGATTGTCGCAGTGTTAAGCTGTGATTTTTGAAAGGAAATATTCTGTATTTGTCCTTAGGGAGACAATTCCAAGGCATTTGATGGGAATCCATTTTCGCCACTTCACTGCGCTGTGTAAGTATTTTAGTACGATTACTCATCTCTTGAATGGAATTTCAAGTACCCTTTGTCTCTGTCCTAAATTACTTATCTGTCTTTGCCAATGAAACTGAAACAAGCACTTCATTTGTCCGGCATACTTGGCCACTCACGGGATACAAAAATGATTGCTTTTAGTTTGCTTTACAATATTATGTGGTGCTGTGGCGAGAGCACTTGCTTTCCTCCACCTCGTGGCATGGGTTCCAATTCCAGTAACGGCGCTATAATATGTAGGTTGAGTTTGCCAGTTCTGTTCTGAACGCACCCCTTTTACCATTTCCCAAGCCAGAATGAATTGTTTTCCAGTTATTGAAAATGTATTACCGCGAAGTGACAATATCCGGGTACGTGACCCGTGACGCGTGACGAACCCCTAAGAACGTCTGCGTGGGATGCTACTATCCTGGTACAAGGTTGAGAAGAAACTGAACTAATAGAAAACTGCCATTTAGATACAATTCTATTTTCCCTTTTATTTAGGATAAACGACTACGAATCCTGTGCAGAAATGTTGCTAGATACGCTAGGAGATGAAATAGTCAACATGTGTGATAAAAAAGACAGGTGGGCAATATGAGCTTTTTTGAGTGACGAACGTCAACCGGAAGTAGACTTTTTGCATTCTCGGACAGGGGTTTTGCCCCAATTCTCAGGCGTCTTCTCTTTATGAGTTAAGACACTTGGTGATACAAATTTAGTCGCGTAAAGGCATAGTAACAGGAAAAAGACCACACTTCCATTTGACGTGCGTCGCTCAAAAAAAGTCTTTGCTTAAGCTTCCAAATGATATGGAATCGCACTCTACTTCTTTTAAAGTTAAAAAGCTTGTCTGTTGTAATGTCCTTGTTTACGTTCCATGGTTACACCCTTTTATATTCAACGAGGGGAAATGCGCAACCAAATGGTCTGGTTTTTTTTCTAACCTATTTCAGTTTTGGCTTAAATTTGGTTGTAGTCGGTTGAGTCTTACCCTTGGTGACACAGACTTATCATGCGCGGCTTCCTTTTTCGATCAAGTCACCACCTGTGGCTTTGGTCTTCAGCCAAAGATGTGTCGGCACGGTACAAACACCGCAGTATAAAAAACCCCGAAGACATTCTTGATAGAATAACATTTAATGGAATGCAGCGAACAAACCAGGCGTTGAAATCAAAGCTAGTCTTAGACATCCCATTATTTTTTCTCTGGATGGTTACAGATCACCCTTGCACGCCGCAGCATTTAATGATCAGGTAGAATGTCTTCAGCTTCTTCTGTCCAGAGGAGGAAATGTTGACGCCGTGGATCAGAGTGGTAGAACACCTCTTATTATGGCCGCTGACAATGGGCATGCTGGCGCTGTAGGTAAGTTGGCCCAAGTCAGGGAACAAGAACAAGAAACAGCATACTGTGAGAAAATATGGCTCATCTACTATCTTCAACTTTCCGTGCTGTCTAAACTCATATGTTCCCTTATAGATTCTGCTCCTCCGAGCTTTCCTTTTATAATTTTCATAGAAACCCTCTAGGCGAATTCTGCAATCTGATAGACTAACGTACTCTTTATCTTCACGTGATAGACAATGATAGACAGACCGATAGACAGCTAGGTGTCGTTTTCAAGAAACAAAGAAACTAAAAACAACAACAACACAGCAAATGCAAAAACCAAAACTGTGCCCCCCCTCCCCCACCACCACCATACAAACCTTGGACGAAACAATAGATTTGCACAGATTTCATCCTTGGAATTATGTCGCAAGTTGTTTTGTAAACACTGAGGAGTAAATCTGGAGCAAAGATGGTAAATGCCACATTTGCATACCAGGGGGTGTAAATTACAAGGCAAATGTGGCATTTGCCATCTTTACCCCGTTTTACTCCTCAGTTTTGACAAATTTGCCACATATTTGCAAAGAGCAAATTTGTGCAAATCCATTTTTTCGTCCAGTGAAACGTGTGTAAAATTCCGCCATTTTGCGGAGCTATATCTTCTGAACAAATCACCTTCAAACTTGGCACCTTTACTGATTTCAAGGTGTTCTTTCCAGCCGTCTTGATGGATTTCGCTAGCTACTCCCAGTAAAAAGTTGAAAAAAAAAAAAAAAGGGAAGGGTCTCCTCAAGCTAATTCATGTTTGTTACAAATTAATGATCTGCTTCCTTTGCAGAATTTCTTGTTGGCGATGGTGGAGCGGACATAAATGTAGCTGATAACAATAAAAATACCGCCTTACACGTCGCTTGTAGCCAGGTGAGAAAAACTAATTTTTGGGCCAACGGTGCGTCCATTTGCTCGTAGCTTGAAGTTGGACCGGTTTCAAACTTTGCGGAACAGCTCACGTACTTTCCTTAAAGAACGTAGAATATTCACCCAAAATGCTTCTTGTTCACGCGCAAACTATACTTAAAGTAAACGAAATTTATGTGCAGTTTCACTGCTTGAGTTCGTATTGAAACGACCATGTGTATAAACGACTTTGTATCGGAACGAACAGTTTCCATTTTGACCCCATGGAAGTAGCAGCTTTTACGGGGCTTAAGACCTTAAGGCACCTTAGATACGATCGTTTTGGCTTAGCGCGAGGAATCATTTACCTGCTCCAAATTCGAAATTTAAGGGTTCTAAAATATGACGCTGAAAGTGCGCATATTTTGACTACGAAAATGCTGACTTAACGAATCCGTGAAGTTAACTTTAGCTCATAACTTCAGTTTCTATAGATTTGTACATGGGGTGGTCTTGTTTCTAATCTTGAATTTTCTTTCTCGATTACGTTGTCTTTCATGAAAAACCACCAAACAGAAAGGTGGGTTTGGTCTGCTAAGCTGCTAAGTTTACAACAACGTCATTAATAAATGCTCATGTTCCGCTTCAGGGTAACGCGGCCTGTGCTCTTTTGATCCTGGACAAAATGGAGGATGGCTTTCTCAGTTTGGCAAATAACGCTCTTCAAACGTAAGTAGGCAGCGACAGCTTCGGTAAGAGAAGCCTCCCTCCGTATGCAGCGATAGAGACGCTTGCTCTTCGCATCTTGCTCTTGTTGCTTATTCGTTTACTTACGAACCAATGCGCAAAACGGAAATTTCAGTAAATCAAGTTTGTGATTAAACACGATCAGTAATGAAGTTTGGAATTGTTAAATATGTCCTTTAGTACCAAGTTGTTTGAATATCTGTTAACCTTAATACTGGGTTAACTGCAAACAGAGCATACGAGTACTTACAGTGACTTAACGTGGATTTGCTCCACTGACCTAGCCGTACTGTACCTTTGCTTTGCTTAATGCTGTTGTTTATTGTGGGCGGACAGAATTGGACTACGTTGAACAACGCGTTCGCCCTCTGTCGTAAGCTGCATAGCATATTAGACATGTACCATTTTTACATAGCAGTAAAATTTCAAAGCGGCTCCCTGGCTTTTGTTTCAATAGGCCCTTACACTTATCCGCACGAAACGGTCTGGTACCAGTTGTCCAGGAGCTAATAGCCAGAGGCGCCAATTTACTGACCGAGGATGAGGACGGTCATAATCCCGCTCTCGCTTGTGCCCCCAACCCTCAAGTAGCCGACTGTTTGGCCCTGATTCTGGTTGCTATGGTACCGAGCTTAGGGTCTCCTTTGGCTACGTCTGCGCGTCTGGATAACTCAGAAGACCATTCCGATGAAGAGGACGGTATAGACTTTGCTACGCCTACACATAATGCTACAGTGTGACAAGGTTTCACGGGTCTGCAATTTTTACTCCATCTAGGAACGTTTTATATTGAATTCTAATTACTGAGAAGAAACTAAACGAGAAAATGTACAGTGCGCTCAGGGGATGTCTTTTTATAATTGGTGTTCAGCCCGGTTAGAAATGACGTTCGTATGTTTAAAGCCCTGTGCAAACGGACGCAACATGGTTGGCCAACAACTCCTAACATTGTTGGATGTTACATGTTGCGTCCGTTTGTACACCCTGTTGCATGTTATAATATTGCGTGTTGTTAAGAGTTGTTGCGCAACGTTTGAAACGGGTCAAACTTTTAGCCCCGTGCAAACGAACGCAGCATTTTTGGCTAACAACTCCCAACATTTTCGGGAGTTGTTGCGTCCGTTTGCACGTAGGTTAACAGTACTGAGACCAGGACGAATCAACAATATGTAAAATGTGCTTTGTAACCGTAGACGAAGCGAATAACTACCACGCATCAGTGAAAACGTAAGCCGTGCAACCTCTAAATTTTCTTGAATGACAGGCAAAGACACGCAAATATGCGCTCTTTTGTTAGTTTTTTCTTTTTTAAGCTGAGCTCTCTTTTGCGTATCCCGTTTTGTCGCTGTTTTCATACTAGGCCTTGAGCAGACTAAACACTTGCCCGTTTTCTTTTGAAAACGTTTGTACCTTTTCGCATCCACTCATAGCTTTTCTCGTCGATTTTGCCGTCCACCGGTAAAGCGACGTGACAGAGCCTCAAGTTAAAACGCCTGAGATACAATAAAATGATTATACGACCTGCTGAATTCGCCACTTTAGAAACGAGGGGGCATTAAGCCGAGTTAATTTTCACAAAAACTGCCGGCAGCGTTACTGGGGACGCGCTGGTCAGACATCAGCCATGACCTTTCCTGACCCAGAAGTCTTTGCGAAAGTTAACTCGGAACTAAGGAAACTGGGCAGAGGTAACTTTCGAAAAGACTTCTGGGACTGTAACAGGGGAAAGGAAGAAAGGCTGATATCTGGCGGATACTAAACCTCACGGGAGCGTATTCTTGCAAATTACGCTTCTGAAAACTTCCGTTTATCTTCCATCCATCTATCTAAAGAAGTGTGGACAGCAGGCCTTTGCCAAGAGAGAAAACTGTGTGTATCATATCTACGATGGTGCATCTTATTTGCCCCCCCCCCCCCCCTCCCCCAAATTTTACATAACCTTTGTTTTCCATTTCTCTTTGGTATTACAGCTGTCCCAAACGAAATTGAAAACAATGCTTATACAAACTTTTGGGGGCAAATAAGGTGCATTATGGGAGATGTACAAGTAGGGTATTCGGGCACTTTTTAATTTGTGAATGACTTGAGCCATAATTGAGTTGTAAAAACAGTGGCCATTTTAGTCCAGTAGTATTTGCCGAGAGGTGTTGCAAATTCTTGGAGGTGAGGGGAAGGGAAGTAATAAACAGTTTCATTTGTTTTAACATTGTAGTGCTTTTTTTAACACTTAGCAAGGCCGAATGAGGCGTGCCTGTACTTAGTTACGCTACAGTTAACAACGTTGCAATTTCCTAGGGAGTTGTTGGTTATGACCACTTAACAGATAGGGCCGCAACTATGCAATGTTTACATAATTAATCTGGTAATGATGTGGTTCTCGATGTCAAATTGTTCGAATTTACGTTTCCCCTGGTCTATTGTTGTAAAGTTCTGAGTTCTGCGAACGAAAAAGCTTAAATTTTTCTTGTAAAGAGTATATTCCACGCATAATGGCCGGCGTTTGCAATTAATTTTTGTGGCCTTTCGTCTTTTTTGTCTGTCGTTGGTAAGCAATAGCCAGAAGAACAGAATTACTACTTTGACCAATCAGCGCTCATTAACCAAATTCCGGACAAATATACGTCATCAGTATGAACTTTTTCGGGCCGAATTGAGGGAGACTGTTGTATTCGCAGGCTACCGATGCATTGTTACAGCCCAACCCGCCACCGTCTGTGAAAAGTCAGGGATTTTTTTCATGTCTTGATATGTCAAAAAATTTTGCAAGAATGCCAGGAATAATTCCGAGGGTGGTTTTGGTTTATTTAGAGGATATAAATACGGTTTGCATAGTTTCGTCAGAACCAAGCGCAAACCATAAGGGTGATGTTACACGGTACGATAA
>NC_133203.1:28473010-28475510 GCF_958299795.1 Porites lutea | reverse complement strand
AGCCATTTAAGTGCAAGCATTGTAACAAGGCCTTTAGAGAGGCAGGAAATTTGAAAAGTCATGAGAGAATACACACTGGTGAGAGGCCGTTTAAGTGCAAGCAATGTAACAAGACGTTTAGCCAGGCAGGAAGTCTGAAAGTACATGAGAGAATACACACAGGTGAGAAGCCATTTAAGTGCAAGCATTGTAACAAGGCCTTTTGCTGGAGGAGTTATCTTAAAGTGCATGAAGAAAGACACCGTTGTTGGATTTGCCTTGAGATGTTTAAGACTAAGCCGTCGCTTCGTGAACATTATGATGACCATATGAGGTTTTTGGACCCAACGTCGTAAACATCATCAACGTGTATAATGATTTATTGGTATTTCCTTGTAAATTCAAGCTCATCAAAAGATGTTAAATGAGATCGGATCTGCTTCATTTTCCTGGTTGCTTAAAGGAACTCTCCTATTTATGTAAATAGCCTAAATACGGAGTTCTTAATTAATACGTAGTTGTTTGTTTCAGTTAACGCCAAACTTTAAATAATATGTTATTATAAGGTTATTTTTTTAAAGCTTGATGGAAGATGAGTGTGTAGGTATGTACCACATACTGTTCTATTTAAGTTTTTTTTAAAAGAGAGGAGTTTATTCAAGCGGAGGTGGATCCACTATTATTTTTATGAAAAGTTCAAAAGTGTTTTTGTTACCAACGAATCATTTGCTTCCTTTATAGCAATTAGAAGTGATTTTCTGTGAAGCGCTCGACCCCTGTATGGTTAGAAGTTTCAGTATTAGTTTCTGGTCCGATTGGTGCATTTAAGGTGGCAGAACGTTTGGACACTTAAGTTGATTTGTTAAAAAAAACTGTATACAGACGTTTTGAACTTAGTTTTGGGCTTCAGTGTGAGGAAAATATTTACAGTCTAGCAAGAATGTTTGTGGTTTTAACCATTTGTTAAAGAATTCAGTTCCAGTTTTTTCGACGTTTCTAGTCTGATCGGTGCTCTCAGGGGTTGAAGACCCTCGAGAATCTCCTGTTATTTTACTACGAACAGTTCCAAGACGTTTTGTGTTTAGTCTTTTCTCTGTAAGGAAAAAGTTTCTTAACATTTACAGTCTAGCAGCAATTTTTTTGGTTACGATCGTTTGCAATATCATAAGATTTTGGCTGAAGTATATCGAAGTACGATACATTAATTGCGGGACTGTTGTAAGAGAGACTGTTGGTTTAGAGATCTATTGCGTTATCAGAGTTAGAACGTTCCATTTTACCACAATTATTAGAATATAATTATCTGAAACTGTGACAATGATTGTAGCGATGAGGTCTCACGGAAGTGAGAGTTACTTGAAACTTACTCGCAGACATTTGTTGGTCTGTATTTCTTTGTATCAGTGGGGTGTTTGGCATGCTTTGTTATTTGTTGTAATATTTTGGCAATTTTTCTAAGTTATAACTTATAATTTTGGATAATTTTGATTGCTGGCGTTATGAAATCGGTGTTAAAATTTTTAGGTTATACCAATTTGGATGTAATTTGGTCCTTTTTTGATTGTTAAGTTTGATCAGTTTTGGACGTTAACGCTTTAAATGTTTTGTTACACCTTTTTCCTATGTCGATCATGACATGTTTTGCAAAAACAAAATAGAGAATTAAGTATTCTGTTTGAAGTACAATGCTCCCAACTTCATTTTCTTGTCAAAGTAATTATGCGTAAAGAGCATTAAGATTGATCTTTTCTAGCTTAAGGGTGGGGAATTACAATGTTGATATGCTTAGCGGTTCAGCGTAAAATAATAGGGAACTTAAGCACCAGACGTTCTTGGTACCACGAACGCCAAACGGAAGCATTTTTGCAGCTTGACAGCCACTGCGCATGTCAAGACGTTCTTGAGCTAGGGTCACGGACTTCAAAACGCGAGTTCTCAGGTTGAAACCAGAGGTTCCAATTCTGGGTTCTTTGAAGAGTATTCGTCATACAAAAGTGGAAATTCTTCGTCTGAAATCATGTTTTCTTCGTAAGAAAGAAACAAAACTTGGCGCAAATCTTTGAAAGGCATTTTTATCTGAATTATTCTGTTGGCGTTCGTCATGTTTTCACGTTGTTTTGCTTAATGATTTGCATTTGGCACGCAAACCGCGTCCCCGATCCGGTTCCGTGTGGTCAGCCATGCCGTACGTGAATCAAGAACGTCTGGTGCTTAAGTTCCCTAATGACGATACCGCGGACTTTTATGATGTATTTGCATCATCTAAATCAGTTTAGAAAGTGTAAATGACGTGGTTTATAATTCTGTCGAAATTTTTTTTCACGGGATTTTTTTGTGTTTATAGTGAATGTGTTTCAGTTAAACTTTTTATCGTGAGAAAAATATATTAAAAAATATACCTTTGAGTTCATGTTCCACCGGGGTAAATTTCTCTCACACTGGGTTAAATACTGGTTTCAGTTACTTACCTTGGCCGTGTTTCTTCCCCACCCAAGAGGGTTTAACTTAAGTGACCCACGAG
>NC_133203.1:28453010-28468010 GCF_958299795.1 Porites lutea | reverse complement strand
CATTGGAACTTGTTTTCAAATAATTTTTCGTAATTGTTGTCAGTCAGTAATTTATAAGATTTGATTTTGAAATTTAATAACTTTGCATTGCAATGGCTAAGAATTTTTTAAACGCCACGGCGTTTAATCGAATAAATACGGTGGGAGCTGGGAATGAGGGATTTTAAAAAGAAACAAAGGAGCATGGGAAACCATTGAAAATTATAGGCGCCATCTTGGTTGAAACGCATACAAGATGACATCAAGATCAAGAGGTACGTGTGTAGGTTCAACTTTTTTAAAATCTTTATTCAAAAATTTCTAGTCTTGCAAAAGAGGTGCCATTACGTCCAGAATTTCACTTAATTTGACATTTTGGAGTATACTAGCAAATCTACAGGGCCGTAGCATTCCTTTCACTATATCGAAAACTTCATCAAGTAAAAACATGTGAGTAGAAAACAAATTTTTGATATAAATGAGGTTTTTTGCGAATACTTCTTCTCAATGCTGAGGGACAAAATACCTGTTGTTTTAAATACCACCCGGTAACTGGGCTGATGGGTATGTAACTTCGTCCGGGAGGAGTACTGCCATATATGGGCTATATAGGTATGTGCCGCTGTGAAGGGTATGGTTTTCAAGCAGATTGCTCTAGGATAGGGTGTATAAATCAGAGCGTTTGGGTCTAGAATAAGGTTATCACTTTTCAGGAAACTGATCAGTTGGTTGACGATTTTATCTAGACTAGGGATTGTGGTATAAGGTTTTGTTTTGGCTAGACTACTGTGCTAGTGACCTCAGTAGTTTCTGGAAAACAGCTACTCTAGGATAGGGGGGATTTGGGGAGTATACTCTAGAATAGGGTAGCAAAATTCAGCTGAACTAGCTCTGGTATAGGTTAAGAGTTCCAGAGTCCCAGCAGCACATCCCTACCCAGAAAATCCTAAAGTACACCCCCCCCCCCGCTCCGTGGGGACTTCGTTCTTGTAAGGGAATCTCGAATCAAGGAAAATTTTGCTTGTGGAATCCAGAGTCCAGGAATATTTTGTTGATGGAATTTGGATTTTGGGCTTTGAAGTCCAAAATACACCTCTAGGAATCGGGAACCTAACGAATGGTTGAAATCTATATGCAAGTTCCACTGACAAAGAATCCAGAGTCCATTGCCTGGAATCTGGAATCCAAGACTGTCTGGGATTCCCTTACATGGTGCAAGAAGTTCATTAAAATGACCACTGGGCATTTTCCAAGATGGCACACCACCTATCCCTCATTCTCAGGTCCTCCCCACTCTCCAAGATGGCATGTGAGACAACTTTTCCACCCTGGGGGAATTTCTTTGGCTCTTTTTCCATTGTGGGCATTTTATTAAAGAATTTAAGGTGGCTTATTAACAGTTTTCAGATGAAAACTATTGACTTTTTCAAAGTTGAAAATTTCTATCAACCACAGGCCTCGATGGCCCTCTACTGAACTATTAATCACTGCAATTGATGTAAATTATCATTTTACCTTTTAAAAACATTTTATTGCCAAGTTTAACGAGAAATATAGTGACCGAGAACCCAAAAAGGGAAGTGGAAACTAGACCTGTAAGGTCTTTTTCCTTAAAAACTAGCGTACGACCTGGCTTGAAATTTTGAGGATTGTTAGGGAACAAAAAGGTGAAATAATAAACATTTTTGTAAACAAATCCAGTGGACAGGTTTTTAGTTATTATAAATAGGGACAAAATTCCGCATTTTTGGCTTTTGCAAAAATGCTGTCTATAGGTTTTCTTTCTGTCTCTCTAAAAACAATAATATTATTTGTAAGTACAAAATATATGCTGAAATTTTCAGATGTGGTCGTACAGCTAGTTTTTAAGAAAAAGCGTATAAAGTTTCCAGTCCCCTTGTGGGTCCTCGGTCACCATATTTTGAGTTATACTGCACAATAAAATGTTTTTAGGAGGTCAAATGATAATTTACATCAATTGCAGTGATAAAAAAGTTCAGAAGAGACCTTTAGTTGCTAAAAATGTTCCAATTTGAAAAAGTCAATAATTGTAAACTGTAGTAAGGCACCTTAATATTCATTATTATTCATTCAAAATATTTTCCCGATTCTGATTGGCTAAAAGCACACGTTTAATTCACCATAACCAGTTACTGATGACCAAATTTGGAAGAATTTTGTGTTTAACGAGAAAATGACGTCAAAAATGCAGCGTTTTCGCAGGTTAAGGCACCGTTAACCGAGAAGACCTGGGGACGAGGTTGAGTTGTTTTGGTTGTGAACTTGAAAAATGGCGGACATTTCACTCGTTTCAAAAGTAAGAACTAGGCGAAAAAATAGCTAAAAACATGCCAAGAACAGCGAGCAGACAACTCGAAGGGCGACATCTGCTATTTGGAGAATATTTGCGGAGATGGACAAACCTAAACGTGCACTATCGAAGATGAACTTAACATCGATGGATCGATGGAGGTAAGCATGTTTTAGCCATGTTTTTAAACTAGGAATTATTTTGAATGAATAGTAAAACAATTATTGAATTCGGCTCTCGTATCATATGAAGAATTATGGAGATTTCGGAGGGTGTTATCCGCCTCGGCCTACGGCCTCGACCGATAACACCCTCGTCTCGATCTGCACAATTCTTCATAAGATACTCAGCCTCATTCATTAATTGTTAAATATCCTTTTAGTTTGAAATTCAGCCCATGCTGTCCCTACTTAAAAAAAATATATTTGATAGAATGGAATTCGGCAATTTCACACACATCACTTGATTGGGGAGGGGTGGGGGAGGAGGGTATTGATATTAGGGTAATGTTACAAAAGAGATCTCCCGATCTCCAGATCTAAGATCTTTCGAAGTTGGTATCTCTGCACATTAAGTGTCTCGGTAAACACGAAACATTGTACCTGAATAATTTAAGACTGGTGAGAAGCCAGTTAAGTGCAAGCAGTTCAACAATGCCTTAATCCAGGCAGGAAACCTGAAAGTACACGAGAGAATACACACAGGTGAGAAGCCATTTAAGTGTAAGCATTGTAACAAGGCGTTGTAATGACTGCGCAAGATTTTCTTGTAATGACCGGGCATTACTAGCTAGGTGTCTAGGGTGTATACAAACTGTTTTTGAACAAAACTTGATAAAGGACAACGATATTATTGTAAAATTGACAGCTGTAAAAAATGGCTTCCCGCTGACATGTATCACGTGACTGTATTGCAGACTCAAATGTTTGACTCATTGAGGTCAGGTGACGTTTTTTTGAAAAGTTATTCGCTGACCATTAAGTGGTTTTTCATTGATCGCGGGCTCAGTTCCAAAATTTTTTATTAAAGAAACTGTCTCTTGGTTTCAATCGCATCGCCAGGTTCGTTTCCGTTTGATGAATACGAGGTGGAATGACCTCTTGCTCGCGGATGTTGAAAATTCCGGTTTTTTTATTGTATTCATTTTAAGAATAACACTAAACAGGCCATATGATAGATAACTTAGCAACCTCGTCCGTTCGGTCATTACAGGGAAGCGATTGTGAGGTCAATACATCAAAGCTGAGTAGTACTGAGAGCAAGCATTGTAACAAGGAGTTTACCCATGCAGGAAACCTGGAAGGACATAAAAGACAACACACTGGTCAGGAGCCTTTAAAGTACAAACGCAAGGCGTTTAGAGTGGCAGGAAGTCTGAAAGCACATGAAAGGAAACACACAGGTGAGAAGCCATTTAAGTGCAAGCATTGTAACAAGGCATTGTAATGACTGCGCAAGATTTTCTTGTAATGACCGCGCATTACTAGCCAGGTGTCTAAGGTGCATACAAACTGTTTTTGAACAAAACTTGATAGTGGACAACTATATTATTGTCAATTGACAGCTGTAAAACATGGCTACCCGCTTACGTGTATCACGTGACTGTATTGCAGACTCAAATGTTTAACTCATTGAGGTCAGGTGACGTTTTTGGAAAAGTTATTCGCTGACCATTTAGTGGTTTTTAATTGATCGCGGGCTCAGTTCCAAAATTTTTCATTAACGAAACTGTGTCTCGTGGTTTCAATCGTATCGCCAGGTTCGTTCCCGTTTAATGAATACGAGGTGGAATGACCTCTTACTCGCGGATGTTGAAAATTCCGGTCTTTTATTGTATTCATTTTAAAAATAACTCTAAACACGCCATATAATAGATCACTTAGCAACCTCGTCCGTTCGGTCATTACAGGGAAGCGATTGCGAGGTCAATACATCAAAGCTGAGTAGTACTGAGTGCAAGCATTGTAACAAGGAGTTTACCTATGCAGGAAACCTGGAAGGACATAAAAGACAACACACTGGTCAGGAGCCTTTAAAGTACAAACACAAGGCGTTTAAAGTGGGAGGAAGTCTGAAAGTACATGAAAGGAAACACACTGGTGAGAAGCCGTTTAAGTGGAAGCATTGTAACAAGACGTTTATCCAGACAGGAAATCTGAAAGTACATGAGAGAATACACACAGGTGAGAAGCCATTTAAAGGCAAGCATTTTAACAAGGCCTTTAACCGTAGGGGAGATCTGAAAAACCATGAGAGAATACACACTGGTGAGAAGCCATTTAAGTGCAAGCAATGTAACAAGACGTTTAGCCAGGCAGGAAATCTAAAAGAACATGAGAGAATACACACTGGTGAGAAGCCATTTAAGTGCAAGTATTGTAACAAGGCCTTTAACCATAGGGAAGATCTGAAAAGCCATGAGAAAATACACACTGGTGAGAAGCCATTTAAGTGCAAGCAATGTAACAAGACGTTTAGCAAGGCAGGAAATCTGAAAGTACATGAGAGAATACACACTGGTGAGAAGCCGTTTAACTGCAAGCATTGTAACAAGACGTTTAGCCAGGCAGGAAATCTGAAAATACATGAGAGAATACACACAGGTGAGAAGCCATTTAAGTGCAAGCATTGTAACAAAACGTTTAGCCAGGGAGGAAATCTAAAAGAACATGAGAGAATACACACTGGTGAGAAGCCATTTAAGTACAAGCATTGTAATAAGGCCTTTAACCATACGGAAGATCTGAAAAGCCATGAGAAAATACACACTGGTGAGAAGCCATTTAAGTGCAAGCAATGTAACAAGACGTTTAGCAAGGCAGGAAATCTGAAAGTACATGAGAGAATACACACTGGTGAGAAGCCGTTTAACTGCAAGCATTGTAACAAGACGTTTAGCCAGGCAGGAAATCTGAAAATACATGAGAGAATACACACGGGTGAGAAGCCATTTAAGTGCAAGCATTGTAACAAGGCCTTTCACCGTAGGGGAGATCTGCAAAACCATGAGAAAATACACACTGGTGAGAAGCCATTTAAGTGCAAGCATTGTAACAAGACGTTTAGCCATGCAGGAAATCTGAAAGTACATGAGAGAATACACACAGGTGAGAAGCCATTTAAGTGCAGGCAGTGTAACAAGACGTTTAGCCAGGCGGGACGTCTGAAAAGACATGAAAGAAAACACACAGGTGAGAAGCCATTTAAGTGCAAGCATTGTAACAAGACGTTTAGCCAGGCAGGAAGTCTGAAAGTACATGAGAGAATACACACAGGTGAGAAGCCATTTAAGTGCAAGCATTGTAACAAGACGTTTAGCAAGGCAGGAAATCTGAAAGTACATGAGAGAATACACACAGGTGAGAAGCCATTTAAGTGCAAGCATTGTAACAAGACGTTTAGCAAGGCAGGAAATCTGAAAGTACATGAGAGAATACACACAGGTGAGAAGCCATTTAAGTGCAAGCATTGTAACAAGACGTTTAGCCAACCAGGAAATCTGAAAGTACACGAGAGAATACACACGGGTGAGAAGCCATTCAGGTGCAAGCAGTGTAACAAGTTCTTTTCTTCGAGGAGTTATCTGAAAGTGCATGAAGAAAGACACCGTTGTTGGATTTGCCTTGAGATGTTTAAGACTAAGCCGTTGCTTCGTGAACATTATGATGACCATATGAGGTTTTTGGACCCAACGTCGTAAACGTCAACAACGTACTCAACATTCTGTGAATTAATTGTGTATAATGATTTATTGGTATTTGCTTGTAAATTCAAGCTCATCAAAAGATGTTAAATGAGATCGGATCTGCTTCATTTTTCTCGTTGCTTAAAGGCACTCTCCTGTTTGTATTAATAGCACTAAATACGGAGTTCTTAATTAATACATAGTTGTTTGTTTCAGTTAACGCCAAACTTTAAATAATATGTTATTATAAGGTTATTTTTTTAAAGCTTGATGGAGGATGAGTGTGTAGGTATGTACCACATACTGTTCTATTTAAGTTTTGTTAAAAGAGGTGAGCTTATTCAAGCGATGGGGAACCACTATTATTTTTATGAAAAGTTCAAAAGTGAATTTGTTACCAACGAATCATTTGCTAATTCCTTTATAGCAATTGGAAGTGATTTTATGTGAAGCGCTCGACGCCTGTATGGTTAGAAGTTTCAGTATTAGGTTCTGGTCCGATTGGTGCATTTAGGGTGGCAGAACGTTTGGACACTTCAGCCGTTTTTTAAAAAAGAAAACTGTATACAGACGTTTTGTACTAAGTTTTCGGCTTATTTACAGTCTAGCAAGAATGTTTGTGGTTTTAACCATTTGTTAAAGAATTCAGTTCCAGTTTTTTCGACGTTGCTAGTCTGATCGGTGCTGTCAGGGGTTGAAGACCCTCAAGAATCTCCTTTTACAAAAGGTTCCAAGACGTTTTGTGTTTAGTCTTTTCTCTGTAAGGAATAAGTTTCTTAACATTTACAGTCTTGCAGCAATTTTTTGGGTTACAATCATTTGTAATATCATAAGATTTTGGCTGAAGCATATCGAAGTACGATACATTAATTGCGGGACTGTTGTAAGAGAGACTCTTGGTTTAGAGATGCTGATCTATTGCGTTATCAGAGTTAGAACGTTCCCTTTAACCACAATTATTAGAATATAATTATGTGAAACTGTGACAATGATTTTAGCGATAAGGTCTCAAGGAAGTGAGAGTTACTTGAAACTTACTCGCAGACATTTGTTGGTCTGTATTTCTTTGTATCAGTTGGGTGTTTGGCATGCTTTGTTACTTGTTGTAATAATATTTTGGCAATTTTTCTAAGTTATAATTTATAATTTCGGATAATTTTGATAGCTGTCGTTATGAAGTCGGTGTTAAAATTTTTAGGTTATATCAATTTGGACGTAATTTGGTCCTTTTTTGTTTGTTAGGTTTGATCAGTTTGGGACGTTAACGCTTTAAATGTTTTGTTACACCTTTTTCATATGTCATGACGTGTTTTGCAAAAACAAAATAGAGAATTAAGTATTTTGTTTGAAGTAAAATGCTCCCAACTTCATTTTCTTGTGAAAGTAATAATGCGTAAAGAGCATTAAGATTGATCTTTTCTAGCTTAAGGGTGGGAGAGTTACAATGTTGATATGCTTAGCGGTTCAGCGTAAAATAATAGGGAACTTAAGCACCAGACGTTCTTGGTACCACGGACGCCAACCGGAAGTATTTTTGCAGCATGACAGCCACTGCGCGTGTCAAGACATTCTTGAGCTGCGGTCACGGACTTCAAAACGCGCTGAGGTTCAAATTCTGGGTTCTTTGAAGAGTATGCGTCATACAAAAGTAGAAATTCTTCGTCTGAAATCATGTTTTCTTCGTAAGAAAGAAACAAAACTTAACGCAAATCTTTGAAACGCATTTTCGTCTGAATTATTCTCTCGGCCTTCGTGATGGTTTCACGTTGTCTTGCTTGGTGATTTGCATTTGGCACGCAAACCGCGTCCCTCATCCAGTTCTGCGTGTGGTTAGCCATGCCGTACGTGAATCAAGAACGTCTGGTGCTTAAGTTCCCTAGTGACGATACCGCAGACCTTTATAATGTATTTGCATCACATAAACAGTTTAGAAAGTGTAAATGACTTGGTTTGTAACTCTGTCAAACTTTTTTTTACGAGATTTTTTTTGTGTATCGTGAATGTGTTTCAGTTAAGCTTTTTATCGTGAAAAAAAAAATATATGAAGAAATATACCTTTGAATTCATATTCCACCGGAGTAAATTTCTCACACACTGGGTTAAATACTGGTTTCAGTTACTTACCTTGGCCGTGTTTCTTCCGATGCTAGGAGTTTTAAGGACTGGACATCCATTCAGTTTCTAAACCCACCCAACAGGGTTTAACTTAAGTGACCCACGAGACACCCGGCGCGAGGTTTGCAAGTTACTGCACCTCTATTATACGCGGTACAGAAATTCTATCGATACTGAGGACGTTGCACTTCCTAGATCTGATTGGTCGTGCAGCGCGGGAAATTTGCTTGAACCAATCAGATGCATTACTTTATCGTTAGTAGTGACTCGTCGTCTTCGGTCATTCTTCAAACGTCATTTCGCGGGTGAATCAGTAGAGGGTGAAATTTACAAGGACAGAGTACCAGAACCAAAAATCCAAGTAAATCACTTAACACGGTGCGTGACATAAAATGAACTCGAATAAAAGTGAGGGTAGTATAACATGAACACATTTATTGAACCACAGATCAATGTTCCTTGCACAAAGGTCACAACTTGATACAGAAAAATGGACGGAGACAATAGGTCTCTGAGTTCTGAAGGTCGATCTCCGTAGGGACAAATCGGTTCTAACTGAAAGCGATAAAATCGAACGAAAACTTATTCAACTAAAACCACATAAAGTACAAATATAGTATATATGATTGAAATCGATAATTCCAGAATAGCGAGAGATAACTAGATAACTCTAGAAAATCAGACACTAAAAGTCTATAATAATAATAATAATAATAATAATAATAATAATAATAATAGATAGATAGATAGATAAGATAGATAGATAGGTACTTTATTAAATACATTGCAGCATAAGCTGAATTGCGTATTTACATAATGGTAATAATTTATACAAATAATTGTAAAAATGAGTAATAATTGTAACAGCTAAGACTAAAAACGTATAATAAGAAACCTAAAAATTATTTACAATTCTGCCTGAGGCCATAAAAAAACTGTTCTTAAATCTATTTGTCTTGCAATGCGGCAAAGTGAAAGTGCGCGCGTGCCTTAGATTATAGTCGCTCTTATAAAGAGGCGGCAACAACTTTCTTAACTTGTGGTTCGGGTCACTCATTATGCTTTCAAACGTGCCTGTGCAAATGTTGTGGTGATGCTCCGCAACCGTTGGTAAACTTATAAGCGCTAAAGCTTGCTGATATTCTATACCAGGACATACGATTCGCATTGCTCTTTTCTGAACGCGTTCTAATTCTTGCGAAATGTAGGCTGGTAGCGCGTGATGGAAAACTGGCGCAGCGTAGTCAATGACGGAGAGCACGTATTAGCTGAACAAGAACGTACGTATTAGCTGAACAAGAAAATAGAGCCTCTTAGCTGCCTTCTTAGTAACTTCCGTGATGTGCGCATTCCATATTCCATGTTAAGTCACTAGAGATAGTAACACCTAAAACTTTAGCATCTTTAACTAATTTTATGTACTCCTCTCCTATGACTACTGGAGGAAAGTCACAATCTGATGTAAAACTAATGCGGAGCTCCTTGCATTTGTCTGTGTTTCACTTGACTCTGTTTCTGATTGACCAATTTACTACCTTATTTACAATACCTCGAGCCTCGCTATACTGTCACTTCTTTATTACCTCTGATGTTGTGGTGTCGTCTACATATTTCCAAATAGAAGCATTACTGACTGTTAGATCATTTATCATGATCAAGAAAAGCGAAGGGCCTAGTTTGGTTCCTTGCGGAACGCCCGAAGGTACTGTGCCCCATTCGGATAGACAGCCTTCAGAGAGTTCGATTCTCTGTGAGCGAGCTGATAGAAAATCTGTTATCCAATTAATGACGCCAGGTGCGATGTCAAGCGCGCATAATTTCCTTACTAAGATACTATGGTCAGTTAGATCAAATGCTTTCTTGTAATCAAACAGGAGTGTCCTGATAGTCAAACCGTTCCCATCAGTCCCTTGAGAACACTCGTGGAGCATCTCCAACAGGGCAAAAGTTGTCGAAGACTTCGGTATCGCACCAAACTGGCTTGGGTCCAGAGAGCGCAGTACAGCTGGCTTTACGTGCTCTGTGGCGACAAAGTCCTCTGCGACCTTAGAGATACTCGGTGTTAACGATAAAGGCCTCAGATCTTTCTTGATCTCCTTAACAGGCTTGGTTTTGGGTAAAGGAGTGACGTCTGCCAATTTCCAGGGTCTCGGGAGCTGCTGTTCCTTGAAAGAGGCATTTAGAATGATTGAGACAGGACAGGCGAGAAATTCCGCATACTCCCTTAGTATCCAATTAGGAATACCGTCCGGACCGCCTGCTTTGGCTGCATTGAGATAACACTTTGGTAACACTGGGTTCCTCTTGTAGTGGAGTGTCTAAAAAAATTAAATCGTCCCTAGAAGAGTCGCACTGCAGGGTTTGTTGCTGTGGTAGAATTCTGAATTTTCTTCGTCCTCCGCAACAGCCTCTTCGAGTTGGTTTCACTCTCGAAATGCCGAGTTCAGTCAGGCGACACCAGAAGTCGGAACTGCAACGCGTTTGAATTGCAGAGACTGGTGATGATATTGCTTTCAAAAATGATCTTGAATAAACCAGAGCCATAGCAAAACTCACCAGTGAGTATCTAGTCAGAAAGGATACAAAAATTTAGGAGAAATTGTAAAATATTAGCAGAGCACCACAATAATATAGTAATAATAATAATAATAATAATAATAATAATAATAATAATAATAATAATAATAATGACTTTATTTTAGTGTCAATCTATTTAGCTTGAAAGTTAGGTAATTGGGGACACTTTCCTACGTACTAGCACACTAATCTATTACATGACTTTTAAATTAATGATCTTACCTAAAAACTATGTACAAATGTACACGACACAACATTTACACAGGTCACAGCAGTTACTATTATCATCCATATGGCTCGAAAGGTCCACACCGCGTATATGTTTCTTAAATGCTTTGAGGCTTGTCAAGTTTCCGAGCTCACTACTGACCTTTGACCAAATGAAAGGTCCTTGGTAGCGCAGCGAATGCCTCCCATAGGGCACTATGGGAAAATAATACGACGATAATTACTGCTGGTATCAATCAATCAGCATACTCATGTTGAAGAGTAGCGATATAAGAACTGAAACCACTGTAAATCAGTGATGACAAGACTAAAAATAGATCGCTCGAATAAACAGAAAAAATAACAACAACGATATTGTAAATTACCAAAACTAAGCGAAAACTATTACTATGATGAAGTCGAAGCTGAAAAACTGTAAATAAAAGGAAATCTATACTCACTTTAGTTTGCACACGTACCAATGTTATCTTGGTTCAAAAGGCAAACTGACCTTGACAGTAGATGAGCACGAGTAGTAGATAGAAAGAAAGCCCAAATGGCTAACAGAAGTTAACACCATGAAGTCTACACTAGAACTGAACTAACTATGCTGAAAACACTAAATTTATAATCAGCAAAACGTGCTCGAAAACCATCTGGAAATTATTACGTATTTCCCATGCGGACATTACAGAAAAGGGCTGCGAAAGTAGCCGTGGGCTGATCAATAAAAATCTCATTGATGTAGGCGATAATCGATTTACAATAACTACCTTTCACGTTTCAAAACCAACAGAGAGGTCGCGAATAGTCTGTGTACAGACTCCCCCTCTCCCCCTCAGTTAAAAGCGGAGAAGGGGTTGGCGCCCCTTCTCCAATTTTTACTGAGGGGAGGGGGTCTGTACACAGGCTAGGTCGCGAGATGTCGGCTGTTTTCTCACGTTGGAATAAAAAGGTGGAAAGTGTTGGGTCGGTGTTAACCTTTCCATTACTTTCAAATTCACTCTTGGATAAAAGTAAATCACCATTTCTGGGTGTTTCTTTGTGTTGCGGAAACCATTGTTGGTTTGCTTTTGTTCTGTGGTACTTTTATTGTTCCATGTCTTTCCAACCTGTTGCATTACGTGGTTTGGTGATTGCACCCTGTCGGCAACACCATGAAACTTCCCCATTTCATGAGTGAGGCACCTTGAAGTTCTCAGAACGACTAACAAAACAATTCTTGGTTTGCAACCATGTGACAAGGAGGCCATATTAGGGTCAAAACAATAGACTTTTTTCTCGAAGAATTTACATGAAAATAGACTTTAGTTCCCAGAAGAAAGAAATTCTTTTGTTTGTGACCACCAAGATGGCCGCCGTAACGTCGCGTTCAAACCAGCAATAGATGAATAATCAAATAAATGCGCCTGTCATGATTTCAAATCACTGAAAATAGTTGTCGAGTCTCCGACAACAGTGGAACCAAGCTACCACATGATGGGTCACATAGACCCTTTGCAACTAACCATTCACGAGATACAAATCCCCTTTCTCTGGGACAGGGGATTGCTCTGGGACAAACATACCATCAATTTCACCTAGTATGAATAACAAATATGAAAAATGAAGTTACCTATTTGAAACGAGAAAAGACATATATTATTTTTAACTGGCACATTTCCACAATGCACCCCTTCTTCTTATCCCGCTGTTCCCAATTATATAACATGACAGTATAACGTGACTAAGATTTGATCTAACCGGAAATTTCCAAAAAAAATATTTGTTGTAGTGGGTATGAGACGTGAGCCCAATGTGGCCTCCTTATGGGGGACTTGTCTGGAAAGTGAATCCGTTAGTCATTGCCGCAACCAGTCTCAAATAGCTCACGTTAGATATACAGTGGATCCTCCCCTCTAGGACCCCTGTATACAAGGGACACCTCCATTCAGGGGACACAAAATTTGGTTCCGGAAAAATGCTCACACAATCTTTGTATCTTTTACCTCTGTTGAAGGGACACCTCTGTTCATAGAAATGGGACACTTTTTCTTTGTCCCGGTACCCAGGTTTAACCTCCATTTGGGTGACGCATTTAATAGTACTCAAAACGTGACTGACAACAAAGAAGGTTGCTTAGTTATTAAAGTGTACACTAGTCACGATAACGACAGCTTTCACAACATGGCAAATCAACACTCAATATTGCAGAGAAACGGTTACGTGGTTGTTTGTATACATTATCTAGCTGATTGAATTAATGACTGCAACATATTCAGAGGCAAAATGAAAACAATATATTTTCTTTTTTCGGTTAATTATTAACAAACCCCAGCCCATAACCTCTTACTCTATTAAAGGGACACGTCTATTCAGGGGACACTTTCCTTGGTCGCGAGGGTGTCCCTGAATAGAGGTTCCACTTTCTTAAAATTCTAATGTGACTTCGATGCTTTCTGGTCATACTTTTATATTTTGTGGTTTTTCTTAATGCTCATATCTTCTGGGAATTGGGAGACAATAGAGTTGTGCAAAATTTGCAGTTTTTTTCATAAAGCCTCGGAGTCATCAGTATCGAACATGGGGTATTGAAATCTGCATTACTACATGGCTTATGAGCAGTACCAAGGCAGTACATTTTTCACGATGACTCCTGTATTCGATCAGGCGGAAAAATCTTTGAATGGATAAAATAGACCATTTTACAGTTGTGGACTTGGTACCCTAGCCTTTGAGTGAACGTGAGGCTGAGGTTGACCTTGTTTTGATACAAACCTCCTTCGTTTTGTAATGGAAATTATGCTTGATTGAAAATAATGGTTAGCATAAGGACACTTGTGATTTATGTGAAGATGAAATGACCAGCATGTCACGAGCGTGGGACAAAGAAAAAATCTGAGTCCCCGGAACTCATGGAGAGCGAGGTCATATCCTAGGTTCATATGATTTAAATAATAATAAAGCAGGAAGGGCTGTATCAAAACAAGGTCAACTCCAGCCTCGTTTCAACCTGTAACTATAAAATGGGCCATTGCTGTGAAGACATTTACCTCAAATTCAAGAAAACTGAGGTGGCAGAAATTTCATAACTATCGCGCGTGTGAATTCACTGGTCATTACGTAGGCAAGAGTTCACAGGAATGCAGCGATTAAACCGAAATCTTCACCTCGTAACGGATTACAGGTTCCACAGATCATGAGTAGAAGGCCTGCCCCGACGGTAAAACACAGATGTCTAACCTGCGAACACAGACGCATTTCCGGTCGTCTATTCTCTCACCCATGCGGCGTTTATTCCAGGATTATACGAGGAACATTTATGACAGCTTTATCTACATCATCCAGACAATAACCATTCTATCCCGCCAGAAAAGCGAAACCTTGGAACTTTAGACATCTTAGTGTCTACATATATTTAAAAATATTTATCGTAATTGCTGTCAATGATTTATGAAATGTGATTTAAAAATAAACGCCGCATCGAAAACGCTTAAAATTTTATAAACATCGGGGGGTGTTTAATTGAATAAATTTAAATAGGGTTTACATCTTCCAGTTAAAAAAAGTTTCTGCCAGTTTGGACCGTTTTGAACGCGATCATCCTCGGAGACCCAGGGGCAGATAGTGAGGGCGAGGGAAAGTCTAAACGGGGGTGGGGGGGGGGATATGGCACGAAGAAAAGTAAAGAACGGCAAGAAGAGCCCCTGGGGACAATGTCTTACCAGATGCTGATTGGTGCTTGCCTAGTCCCTAGGCCTCATTATTCCGCGCGGCCAAAGCGTTTCGGGTCACGTGGTCCATGCGAAAATGTGAGGCCGTTCCCCGCCCGTTCGTCTGGGATACGTCACCGAAATGAATTGACCGATAGGGACTAGAAGAACGCCGTACAGGGACGAGGCAAGATTGGTGCCAGAAAACTTTAAACTGGTCTGGTAAGACATTGTCCCCAGGGGCTCTTTTCCCCCTGTTTTTACTTTTCTTCGTGCCATATTTTTCCGCTCGTTTAGACTTTCCCTCGCCCCGACTATCTGCCACTGGGTCTCTGAGGAAGGAACGCGATGGGAACTGGGAAAGAGGGTTTTTAAGAAGAAACAAAGGAGCACGGGAAATTACGGGAAAGGCGCCATCTTTGCTGATGCGATTT